>NW_026532056.1:0-3632 GCF_026283585.1 Hylaeus volcanicus | reverse complement strand
GCGGGGTCCACCGGCATACTCGCGCTCTGATTGGTCGCGGTTCTTCGTTTAATATCTCCTCAACGAAGCCTCGGACAACATTTTCGCTAAGGAAAAAGTTGTTCCAAATCATCTCCTGAATCACCCCTTTCAAGGTGTCGCAACATTTTTGGGACACCCTGTAGAGTTGGAGTCGAAATAGTGATCTAATCGCAGATCGGACGTTTCACGCGTGGCAGGCCAAAGTTTCGAAGAAGACAACAGGACAGGTAATTGTGTAGGTACATTAGAGCTGTCGCGTTACAGGAAACCGACCCCATTTGGTCGCACATCATATCTCTAGACATGGTATCCTTCAAAACTCGGTCCCGATTGGAAAGTACACGCCACCGACTAAAGCTCTGAGCGTCTCGAGAGACACGGTTTTCGTCAACAGTCAACGGTTAGAAAAATATTACAAGTTCCCATCGTCTTTTGTACACCAACATTGCATGTATATTGTACATCGCATGTACTCGCTACATCCGACGGAATTCAAATAATTGGTATCGTTTGTTGCGACAAACTTAACGGACGAAAAACTGCAGGTGTTGGATTAACACTTGGCAGGCACGTGCGAATGCTGCGAACCTTGATAACGGTAAATAGTGCTAGAGCGATAAACGCTAGTGTACTCTTCGCGTACAGGCAGCGACTTTGGCGTGACCTTGGCTCGACCTTGTCACCTTTACACGTAAAACCTACCAACGATTAAAATTCTGATAATTGTCAACGGTTTAGGAACGACCTATCACAACTGAAACGTTCAATTTTTTCACCTTTGTTCACGTTAATTGTTTCGACAACGTGGACGTGAAATTGTTTAAGTACACGATTTGCTTTTTAAGATTACTTTTAACCCTTTGCGCTCGAGTGGCGCCTCCAGGGCGACATACGTAATTTAAAAGTGTTTTTTTTTCAACGTACAATTTCAATTTTACTCGTATCAAAATACAGCCAATTATTAATCGAAATGATATATAATACGTTGAGTCGTGAATGGTTTTAGTAAAGGTGCGCGGGATTCCCGAAAATATTCGGGATTCTCGAGTTGATTCGAGACTCCCGACAACGCACGGGATATAGAATAATATCTGAAATTTCCGAAAGTGTTGTTATTCCGGAAAATTTCAGGAATCCATATGTACGGGATTTAGAAATTCCGGGAATCCCGGAAATTCACGGGAATCCCGGATGTATTCGGTATTCTGAAATTCTAGGGAATTCCATCCCGACCGGGATACAACGCACCCCTAGTTTTTAGATGTTTCTTTTCGAAGCAGAGTTTTTCGTGTTTACAGAAATATAATTACAGAAATGGGCTCGGATTTAGATTCTACAGAAAAATGGCTCGAGCGCAAAGGGTTAAAGATTACTTTCGTGATCACTGTCGGGGGTAGTTTAAACAAGGAACTCTTGTTTCAACTTTCGCGTAAAAATATACATACATCTTCGTTGAATTAAACGTTTGACGCGATTCGCGCGTGCCCAAGTGACGTTTAAATAAAATACTGCCAAATATAAAAACCAAGTAAAATGTATTCTATGGGAAACATCATATCATTATGCTGGTACACTGAAATATAACCACAATGCGTGTTTACAATGTTCCGTGTGTGTTTTGTGATGTGCACAGAGCTGTATGAAACAATTGTTAATTACCGCTAAACTCCGACAATTATCACACTGACCGAGTAATAGGCGATAAACGGTATGCTCGTCACGATCATTAATAATAATAATAATATTAATAATAATAATAATAATAATATTAATATT
This sequence comes from Hylaeus volcanicus, assembly GCF_026283585.1. Lineage (NCBI taxonomy): Eukaryota > Metazoa > Arthropoda > Insecta > Hymenoptera > Colletidae > Hylaeus > Hylaeus volcanicus. The sequence continues at coordinate 1,835 of NW_026532056.1, read as the reverse complement.
AATAATAATAATAATAATAATAATAAAAATCATAATCGATAGTAGTAGTAGCAATAGCGATAATAATAGTGGTGGGTGATAGCAATAGTAGTAGTAACAGTAATGATCGCGATGACGATGACGATGAAGATGACCATGATATCACGATGATTATAGTGTACTGACAATAATATAATATTTAACAACGATCAGATATGTCGAGCACCAAAGAGATACGTACAACAAAGTCCACGGAAAAGCTGTCTCGAAATGTACAACGGGAAACGATCCCAAGTGTTCCGCGCATCCGTCTCGCGCACACGCGACACTTGGATCCGTTGTCCCGGTTTTTAAGCGGTCTTTTCGCGACAGCTTAACGGGACGCGATGTACGCATCAACGAAACGCGTACAAATCGGGCAACTGCGAATACTTCTTTCCCGTTTCCTTGGATTCGTACTTTCCCTAAAAATAAATACAGTACTTTCCGAAAGAAATAATTCTACGGTTCCTGATCTTAAAACACACGGCGAAACCTTGGTATCAGAGATGTCTTTAGGATTTTTGAATTCGTCGAGCAATCATTCTAGCGCGATTATCTTTTCGATTTTTCACTGGTAACAAAAGAAGAGATTCGCCGGTGCACGATTTTACGCGACAAATTGTCGGTCGCTATATCGCGAATTTTTAGCATAAAATCGACAATTCAGCGACCACGCTATATAGTTAGCCATTGAACGTTGTATCGTCGTTTGCGTGGCATCGAGTGCGCATCGACGAAGGAACAGAAGACGAGAGATACGGGGACTGTACAGACTATAATTGATCAATTAAGGGTATTCGGTCGCGTCACAGGGCTGAAGACTATTCGAATTCGTCGGACACGTTAGAGCTCTTTCACACGACGATACGCGTATGCGACACGTATCTGCTAGCAAGACACTTATGCGATACTCTATCCAACTAATTTTTAAGCTCAGTGTTGATCATTTGTTTTCCAGTTGAACGTATCTTCTCGTTTGAGAAACACGCGTTCTTAGTTAGCGAAAACCTTTCTGAAATAACGGACGAGATCGAAGCTTTATCCATTTGGTTTCTACATAAAAAAGCTACTAAAAGGAGAAAAGTTAAGAGAAAATATGGTAATTATAGAGAACAGGTACATCCTCTCCGATTTCGATGATTTTTCAATATGTTGTAGAAATCAACATTGTGAATAACTTTTTCCTATACATATAATCGTCGCTCGGCCTTGGTTTCCGAGATATTTGCAAAATATCATTGCTACTACTACAATGAATATTGCGTATAGCTACGCGTCTGTGGCAGCGTGTGTGTAAGCGTTCAGTCGTCGATTGTTTAGGCTCGGAATACACGTGCGCATCTGTGAGTATAAATGAATTCGAAACAGATTGAAAACACGAGCCGATCAGCGAATGATAGCTAACGCATACAGACTCACAGTCGCGTATGTGTATTCCGAGCCTAAACAATCGACGACTGAACGCTTACAACACACACGCTGTCACAGACGCGTCGTTATACGCAATATTCATTGTTGTAGCAGCAATGGTATTTTACAAATATCTCGGAAACTAAGGCCGAGCGACGGTTATATGTATAGGAAAAAGTTGTTCAAAATGTTGATTTCTACAACATATTCAAAAATCATCGAAATCGGTGAGGATGTACCTGTTCTCTATAATTACCGAAAATATTGGGTTCGTCATATTAATAATATAAGAGAAGAAACGGGAGCTTTTCATACAGGGTGTCCCAAAACTCGGGGAGGAGCCGGAAATGGGGGGTAGCTGAGACGATTCTGAACAACAATTTCCTTTGCAAAAATGTCGGATG
>NW_026532055.1:0-3142 GCF_026283585.1 Hylaeus volcanicus | reverse complement strand
CCGCCGTCAATCATCTACAACGTTCTACGTTCAGACGCATCGTACGTTCAGTTTTATAATTAATCAAGTGTATTCATTCGCGACGCATCGTACGTCCAGCTTTATAATAATTCCTTATTTAGTTTGATTAAATAAAGTGTTTTTTTTCTTGTTCCTCGTTCTTGTGCGCGTTTTATTTGCGATCCTCAAGACCCAAATCTGCTTTAGATTAATCTAAATTACTTCTTTGATTTCGGTAGCATTCGATTCCTGTGTTGTCGCGCTCTTACCAAGGAGCGAAGACTCGGAGGAACGACGTTTGATCTCTCCAACGCAATTTCGAGATTTGGATTTCTTTTCTCATCACTCGGGTCGCTTCTCAGCACTCGGTCAGATGGAGCCAGAGGTATAAATCTCGTAGCATTTATTCGTGTAGTTGTGATCTGCGGGTTTCCCATTTCTACTCCATCGCTCGGGTCGCTTCTCGGCACTCAGCGGGTGTGTGTAGTGCTAACCCCGTTTGGTTACGTTCATTCCTTTCTTTATACAAATATATATACTTTAAAATAATCTGATACAGAATACTAAGCAAAATCTGCCGCGGACCCGCACCCGCCGTCCGAATAGGAGTCGCCGCGGGGGAGTTAAAAAGCAACTAAAAAAGAAACACGCGCGCTATTTGCACAAACTCTACGCGGATCTAGAGTACCGCGTCAATAACCAATTCCACGTCGCACTTGTCCCGCGTCAATAACCAATTCCACGTCGCACTTGTCCCGCGTCATTCTACCCCGAATCCCGAAATCGTGGTCAACCGCCCTCCATCGCCAGCTGATTCAGAAGCTTCGACGTTAATTCTCAACGATCCCATCCAACTTGAGGAAGATTTCGCCCCGGAGCAACCCACTACTGAGGACATCCCTATCATCGATTTAACCGAGGACGACGACGATTCCGATTACGAAACCATCGATACACTAATAGCACCAAAGGTAAATATTCATCTCGAAGTCCCCGGCCATCTATTGAAAATCTTCTCGAACTACTCTCACCATATTGTAAATAATCAAGTCCCAGACGCTTTATATCAATGGTGCGAGAACATTTATTTGGCTTGTAATCCATAATACATATTTTAATAAACGCATAATTATACAAATATTTCCGATCTCTTTCTTCAGCCCTTTTCTTCCAACTGCTACGTCTGTGGGAGCGTGTATTCGCTCGCCAGGCCTCTAGACAGTTGACGAATCCACTTTTTCGCGTCTTGATGCGGGTCTTCCTGTCGCACAGCTTCGGCATTTTGATCTGTAACAAGACGTGATAAGAAAAAATTTGGTGACAGCGGTGGGATAGATCAAAAATTTTGTGAAATTAATACGCCAAAAGGTGGGATCGATTAAAATTTTGAGAATTTAATACGCTAAAATGTGGGCTTGCACTTAAAATCTTAACCCTAATTTGCCAAAATTCGCTGTTTAATGGATTAAAGGGTGAGATTTCATCGTTTCTTGCAATTTTTATTTGATTTTCTCCAAAATTCTTACTATTTATACGATCTCGTAAAAATTAAAGGAAACTAACAAACAGATTCTCGACATCAGGGCCTAAACAATTTCATTAAAACCTTGTTATAAGGACGTAACGTGTTTTTGAAAAAAGAATTCAATATGAGTTCCAAAGACGGCGTACAGACACGCTCCGCTACAACCAATTCAGCACCGTATACGATCGACGAATTAGAAACAATGGCCGAACACGTCAAACAACGCGAAGAAAGAGTACGCAAACTAGAACGACAGATAGAAATAGATAGACACACTCTGGAAAAGCAAATAAACGATCAACAAGCCTGTATAGACCAAGGAAAAGACGCTACGATACTAGAACACACGGACATTTTAAAACAATTAACGTTAGTAGTTCAAAAATTAAGCAACCATATGAAGGTTTTAAAGAATCAATCCGCGATTCCAGAACGTACACCTAGCCGCGAAGGTCTCACCTACGAAGATCCTGTAAACGATCAAAGACTCTCGACAGATCCCACAGCATTAGATTCTATCTCATCAGGCATTCACAAAAGAGTCAAAGAAGCGACAGACGGAATTCAAAATTTTGATGGCACGAGGTCCATGGTTATCCCTTTTTGCGAATCGTGTCTCAGAGCACGCGATTATTTACTTCCAGGCAACGAACCACTCTTAACGCGAACCATCCTTAACAAACTCCGCGGACCAGCTTACAGAATTATTGGTCGATCACAATTTAAAACGGTAAATGAATTATGCGACAAAATACGACGATTATTCTCACCGATGAAAAGCGCAAATTTCTACAGAGGTGCCGAACCTTTCAAGCACCACATCAACCAGACTACGCGATTAAAATTCAGGAATTCAGGGATCTAATATTAGACGGAGATCAACAGAGATACGGTTTACTAGACGAGCGAACTGAATACGAAGTACAAAAGGAAACATTAGAAGCTTTCGTTCAAGGCTTACTACCCGACATTGCCACTCGACTGCGTATCGAAGGTTACAAAAATTTAGATGACGCTATTGAAAAGGCGATTCGCATTCACACAGACATCGTGGACGAGCAATCTCGCTTCAGGCGAAATTATAATTTGAGCTACGATAGAAGGCAAGATTACAGACCCAAGCAATATGAACGACAGGACAAACCTCGACCCAATGATAATAATAACAATAATTATAATCGTACTAACTATAACGGTAACCCGGAGAGATCTCGACCGAATTACAACAACCTCAACTACAACAATAATAATAATTTTGGAAACAATCGGGACAACAGGCTTAACTACGGCGAAAGATTCGGTAGCACAAACATCAACACAAGACCAAATGGTTATTCTAACCAGAGCGCGAGGCCGCCTGACAAACAATGCCGCTATTGCAAAACATCGGGTCATACTATCGAAGAATGTCGAAAATTACAAGCACGCAGACAATACGAACAAAATCAGTCCAAAGCAGAGGAAGCAAGGGTCAATACCATACAACAGACGTGCACGTACTGTCAAAAAGCTGGTCATATGGACGAATATTGTCTAGAACAGTGATTCGATGAACCGTCGGGAAACGACCAGGTTCCCCGATTCAATCAGGGCGCCGATCGCGGGAACCAACCAGCA
>NW_026532054.1:0-4559 GCF_026283585.1 Hylaeus volcanicus | reverse complement strand
TGGATACCCGAAATCGCGATAATAGCGAAGTCCATATGTAATTATATAATGAGACTACCCTTACAAAATACAACACAGAGCTGATAACTACTAATAATACTAAATATAATCAAATATGTTTAACACCTTCGCGTCTCGACATACTTAAACAATTTGATTTGCTACACATCATTTTATGAAATTCCTGTAATTTCTTATTTGATATAAGAATGTGTCATCCGTAATCAGCGGAAGTTTTCGATTTAACGCAAAAATAGGTCATCTGTAGCAAAGAGGTACTATATATATATATATACGGATACGGAACAATCGTTACCTATATTGAACTAATGTATAATATTATATAATTATCACATTTACACATGTGTATTATTTATATACTAATTCTAATTACATTAAAATATACTACATGTATGCACGTTTGACGCCTCATGAACTCATTCACTACAACAGTTCATATGATTCCGGAGATTCCGTCTCGCTTCGAATCGTTAATATCAAAATCCGTCTCGGTCGACGGAACGGAGACCCACTAGCTGCCATCCGGACTGAAGTGTGAGACCTTTTACGCTTACTAACATACCACTGGTATCGGTGAGATCGTCCACGAACTTTTCCGTCTCTATTCCGTCACGATCTCGTTCAGAAAAACCAGGGCTTAAGAAGGAACCTCGCCATGGTCTGTGATTTCCCTAGAAAAGGACAACATTTTCCCAATCAGAGACACAGATCGTCATTCATTTTGAGTCGAACTGCTGAAGGGGTAACATCGTGCAGTAAAGTGTTCCTACGGATAACCAAAAACCGCCTATCTGGCAGACATATACCTGAGCCCCGAGACTCTTCACGCGCAGCTACAAATCATCATTACCAACTGAACCATTACCTACAACTACTGAAGAGGCAACAAACAAACTGGCTGTAGGTCAACCCAACAAGGACAAGCATGCCCATCGGCATACCACAAGAAAAGAAGGCACCCCATACAACCACCAGCTAGGGCGTCGCAGAGCAGCGTCCCTGTCAGACTCCAGAGGAACCTTTGTGATGCTACAGCCAACAGAATCAATCAAAACTCCCAGTCCACCAGAAAAAATGGAAGTAAGTAACAACATCCATACGTCGAACAGATTCCAAATACTTGAAAAACACTTCGAAACAAACCTAAACACGGAAACAAACAAGATAACTACAGACATCCATACGGAATCCACCCTAGAAACATTCAAGTACAAACCACCTCCCATTTATATTCACAACCACAAAAAAGTCTATTTCCAATTCCTAAACACCTTAAAACATGCATATGGCGATGAGGTACAAGTCAAGTACCTCGGAAAGCAAATTAAAATACATTTTAAAGACATCTCCAACTACAATTCCTTCAAAGAATTCTGTAACCAGAAACAAATAGAACATCACACCTTCTCCCTCCCAAACCAAAAAACCACATCCATGGTACTCAAGGGCCTCCCAAAACTCAGTCCCCAAGAAATCACAGACGAATTAAAAATCAATGGATTAACCCCAATTCAAATAACCGAACTTCCCAGGAAAACCCCATCCAACTACGCTACATACAAAATCACATTCTCCCCTGAAAATACAATCCAACAGATAAAGAAAACCAGCCATGTATACTCCTCAAGAATTTACTGGGAAAAATACGACAGTAAGAAACCCTTTATTCAATGCATCCGATGTCAAGCCCACGGTCACTCCTCGCGTAACTGTAACAAAACTCCAAACTGCGTGAAATGTGCAGGCCAGCACGACACACGTACCTGCTCCAAATCCCCAGCCACCCCAGCTACTTGCTTCAACTGCAAAGGAAATCAACCAGCAAACTATAGCCAACGTCCCACATTACTTTCCTATCATTTATTCAAGTAGGAATGAACAAAATTAAGATTTTTTTAACATCTAAGGATCGCGTTACGTTTTAATTGCTAAGTTACATAAATTTTGTATTGTAAATAGCTGTGTAGAATTACATTCCCGTTGTGCCTCAAACCAGTGCTGGGCATAATCGTGATCATAATTACGATTACGATTGTAATCAAATGTTTCCGAGTTGTGATTACTATTGTAGTCGAAAATTTGTCTGCGATTACGATCGCATTTTTGGGGATTTTCAACCATAGAAATTTTGAACCTCAAAACCGACTTCAGATTCGTGTTCCTCGCCCCCAAGAAACTTAGAAAACCATGCTTTCGTCAAAATAAAAAATTTTTTAAAGTTACCTTATTTAGGCCTACCTTGTGGGATGAATTATATCAATTGAAAAATTTCAATTCTTGATTTTGACAGAAGCATGGTTTTATAAGTTTTTTGGGGCGAGGAACACGAATTTGAAGTTGATTTTGAAGTACAAAATTTCTATGTCTGAAAACACCTGGAAATACGATCGTAATCCATAGACATATGAAAATCCGACTTGGACTATTTTCGTAATTACTCGGGTATGTTCGGCTTTTCGTAGTTGCATATTATAATCAGTGATTTTCAATCAGTTTTGTTTTCTAAAAATTGAAACTAATATTAACCATTCTATAACACTATTTTGATTATTTAATATATTCTTGTATGTGCATAATAATAACAAGAATATATTAAATAACCAAAATAGTGTTACAGAATGGATAATATTAGTTTCAACTTAAAAAAAAAAATAGATTGAGGATCACTGATTACACTAGTTTACAAAATAAAAAAAAATGTACATTCAATTCCACAATTTTTTTCTTATGTATTTTGGCCTACTAAACTCGAAAATCGCAAGAAAAAATTTTTCTATGGGTAGGTTTTTTTTATATGAATTTTTGAATTTCTTTTCGATTTTTTTCTGATATACATTCACATTTTAGGCCATATCTCGAGTTAGAAACATCTGATTGAGTGGCGCAAGGCGCCATTTTAAAGGTAATCGAATTTCCAATAATTGTTTTTCACATTATTTTTCAATCGGTTCAATAGTTTAAGTGTTACGAGCCAATATATATGAGAAACTTTGATATTTTCGGCTAAAATAGAACACGAATATTTCTTCCATCGCCATGGAAAAATAGAAGTTGTCAAATTATGTCCAATTTCGTATTGTCTACGTATAGATCGCACTTTTACGAAGAAAACAAGCTTTCGTTAAAGAAAATCTATGGATAAATACCGGAGTTAGGTACAATTGAGTAAAGGTACAAAAATTCCAATTTTACTCGGTTGTTGTACTTTTTTCCTATTTATATAGGAAACATTTATTTAATTAATTTTGATTAGAAATAATTTCTGCCTTTGCTTTGTTTTCTGTTATTCGTTGGGTTCGTTTCTCTGATGAGGAACCAAATGTAGTCTCCCAACATTTTTTCATCCCAATATTTTTGATAGCGCTCCTCAATAGTTTGGGGTTAAGGAAGTTATTGAAGATTTGTTAATAAATTATGCAAAAATGGGTATGGAATATATATCGTTATTCTATTGGATTTGACAAAATGGAAAAATTTCTACATTTAATTTCATTTTTAATTTCAACAGGCGTAAATATGTCGCTCAAAATTCATTTTTTACATTCTCACTTGGATTTTTCTTCGGAAAGTCTTGGCGATGTAAGTGTAAAAGAATGTTGGGAGACTACATTTGGTTCCTCATTAGAGAAACGAACCCAACGAATAACAGAAGACAAAGCAAAGGTCGAAATTATTTCTAATCAAAATTAATTAAATAAATGTTTCCTATGTAAATACAAGAAAAATACAACAACCGAGTAAAATTGGAATTTTTGTATCTTTACTCAGTTGTTCCTAACTGCAGTATTTACCCATAGATTTTCTTCAACAAAAGCTTGCTTTCTTCGTAAAAGTGCGATCTATACGTAGACAATGCGAAATTGGACATAATTTGACAACTTCTATTTTTCATGGCGATGGAAGAAATATTCGTGTTCTATTTTAGCCGAAAAAATCAAAGTTTCTCATATATATTGGCTCGTAACACTTAAACTGTTGAACTGATTGAAAAATAATGTGAAAAGCAATTATTGGAAATTCGATTACCTTTAAAATGGCGCCTTGCGCCACTCAATCAGATGTTTCTAACTCGAGATATGGCCTAAAATGTGAATGTATATCAGAAAAAAATCGAAAAGAAATTCAAAAATTCATATAAAAAAAACCTATCCATAGAAAAATTTTTTCTTGCGATTTTCGAGCTTAGTAGGCCAAAATACATAAGAAAAAAATTGTGGCATTGAATGTACATTTTTTTTTATTTTGTAAACTAGTGTAATAGAGCGTCCGTATATTAAGATATTCGGATATTGGGGGTACGGATACAGGAGTCTCTACTGTGGTTTTAAAGAGAATTTCGAAAATATGGCTTGCATATATGTATATGATTGAATAAATTGTTTAACTTAAACCGTTCCTCTGTTCTTAACTAAATCAATGTACAAGAAGAGATTCAAAATAATTAAGAATACATATAAGTACATGTAACCCCTATAAAAAACTTCAAAAAAGAAAAAAAATTACGCCAAGTACATGAAAAAGTGGAGGACTTAAAGAGT
>NW_026532053.1:0-3211 GCF_026283585.1 Hylaeus volcanicus | reverse complement strand
TGAAGAGGTTAAGGAAATAAATGAGACAAAAATCTGAAATTTTGAATATGTAAGAGCGTATAATTTGCATAAGCATCCGCGGTCTATTTATCATAATCGTATGGTTGTAGGAAGATATGCGTGGAAATGAGGAAGAAGTATTGCTAATTCTTTCTATTTTTTAGCAAGATATTTTTTAAATGCCCGGGTGAGTTATGTTACCATCAGCAGCTTCCAAATACCAACCCATGGTAACACTTCGGGAACTCTATGGATACTTACCGACACGTGGTAAAATGTCAGCCGTAATTTGTTACCATATTAAGATAAATTTAAACGTTAAAGGGCTCTAGGAAAATTCTTATTAAATCCTCCTCAATTTCAATTGATTATTAACGTTTAAATTGATTAGATAAAATGTACAGTATGTACGCAGGACCATTTCAAGATCGACGACATTTCCTGGCCCCTAATTAATTAAGCTGCCTAGATTGGAATGCTACGATCGTTTACATTTTATTTTTATCAATCGGGAGAATTTTCTTAAAGGTATTAAAGTTCGTTTAATGATTAACATTAAATTAACGTTGTAACATCGTCCAATAAAAGAAACGAAATGAAAAATGTCGGTTTCGTCAGAAACTCGATTCTTTTACAGACTTATCCCGTTGTACCTACTTCCTTCTTGCAGCTCGATGGACTCTTCTGACTTTCGCAGCCCCACCGGAAGTCGAGCCGCCGCTGCTGGTTTCCGTGGAGTCTCGAACGTAATCGCTGTCGTCGTTGTACTTTTTCTCCTGTTTGGCCACGACTGTACCGACAGGAAGCTTCTGCAGGACATCCGCGTCCACGTGATCCTTGTTCTCCACCTTATTCGATAACGATTCCGGATCCAGACGCTTCTTCAGTGCCATTTTGTCGATCATTTGTCGAATATCCTGCGTCTGAACGTTATCCTTCCCTATCACTGCGATCACACTCACATCGTCGTCCTCCTTGTCCGCGTCTGCTTTCCTCGAAACCTCCATTTACCTTCCTTGGATACAATTTAAACATTCGTGGAAGTTGTTGTTGTCTCTCGCGGCTTGTCGAGACACGTGGAGCGCGAAGGACGAATGGCCACGAAGTCACCGCGATTTTGGGCACCTTCGGATCTTCCAAATTATTCGTGAAATAGTTGCGCACGAATCTGAGAACCGAGTTTTGCTTTAACTATGGATGAATTGCATCGAAATCAATTGAAGTGCGATTCGAGACGCTGGCTCGCCATGGCTCACTGACGCGAGACGCCGAGTCCCATGCTTTTGTTTATTGCGGTCGAACCATGGTGTCATCTAACAATTCGAGACCCGACGACCACGCAGAATTTTACGTTATCTTGTAATCGGAGAGTGCCTCGAACTGCGCACTACACAGTCGATAACGGAGCATTTATGGATATTTTATTTAGTTAGAATGAGAATTGTAGAAACTTATAGTTATTTTACGAACCCACGAAACTTAATGGTCTACTGTACATACAAAGTGCTATGAAAGATAACGTTTTAATTGCGGGTTACCTGAACTAAATTTGTCACGTGACTTGCTCTGCATTATCGGCAAAATGGCGGAACTCGTCTTTGGGTATGTTTTCACGATTTTTCGCTTTTTCTTCTTATATTAGCTTATTTTGGGTTGAACGAGGGCTCATTCGAAAGAGAAAAGTACAACGAATAGCGCTGTGGTCATTTTTTATGTCACGAAATCCTTTTACTAACCTAACAATTTTTTCATTCTGTATTTTGTCGACTTTTGTTTAACTTTGGACACTCGTGTTATTAAATATCAACAGAATCTCGTTCAACCATGTACGAATGCGAGTGTAAACTGATGAATTTTCATAAATTCATTCGTAGTAACCGTGAATAATCTCGTTTGTTACCCTTCGAGCGTGTCCTCGATCATGGAGCGCCATCTTGCATCGGTAATGGAATCTACTTGGCTAGAAACTTGGGCGTTTTGTCGTCGAGGGCGCTGACTACAGGTTTGAAAATTAACTTGACTTTGTTTACCATTGTTATTACTTATTTTACCGATGACATTTAAAGCCAGCAATTCGAGATAACATCTTTTGCATTTTCAGGTAATCCAACGGCACAGAGTATAATATAATTAAATTTGAAGCTTGAAAAAATTAATTGTAACTATAACCTGCAAATTGTAAACAATATAAGGGCTGAAAATCAGCAGGGATCGGTCGAATGAAACTGAACACCTTTGCAGCTCCTCGTTTTTATTCCAAACAAAATACTAAAAACTAGAATCGCTATCCCTTTTACATGTACACGCGTCGCATTGCATATACATACGTATGTACGTTGTATACGTATGTATAGAAATAGGAAATATAATATCATCGCTCGTATTGCACGTAGATGACTAGAACGGAAATGTAACAACATTGTAACGTCTATTCGTCTGGGATTTATTTACAAAGAAAAGGAGAGACTCGTCCACGTGCGAGTGATCTCTTAGTTCATGTTGTCCGTAGTCAGGGCCAGGGTGGTGAGGACCGATCGACGATTAGGATTCACCCCAAGGTTCTCCCAGTTGATCCACGACAAACGTGCCGTTAGATCTGCAAAATACAGCAAAATACAGCAAACTGATATTAGAGAAATGATTGTTTACATATACTTTACACGTTCTCTTTCAACTCATTCGTCATACTTTACTTTCTCGCAGATTGAGAATTTCAAGGAAGATTAAATATAAAGGAATTAAAGGAAGCAAATAAGAACAGAAACGGTGGAGTACAAGCTGGCCCAATGTGGAAGGCGCTCGACTGTGAATCTCGAGGTCCTGGGATCGAATCCCCGTCGCCTTGGTTTCGTTTTTATTACAGAATCAACGGACAAATGGTGGAGTACAAGCTGGCCCAATGTGGAAGGCGCTCGACTGTGAATCTCGAGGTCCTGGGATCGAATCCCCGTCGCCTTGGTTTCGTTTTTATTACAGAATCCTACATCTAAAATGGTGAGATTTGTTTTCTAGATTTTAAGGGACCTTCCACGTACCAAAAAGTTGATAAGAGTGGAGATACCAAGGTACTTATCAACACCCCAGGCTCTCCTAGGAAAATTTGTCAGTGGGAAATTGAGTTGGTACCAGGATACAAAGTACTTTCAAATCCAATAATCCCCTAGGGTTTTCTAGGATCATTATATCAGTGGAAAATGGAATTGGTACCAGG
>NW_026532052.1:0-4235 GCF_026283585.1 Hylaeus volcanicus | reverse complement strand
ATCTTTTTCTATTTTCTTGTAGTTTTTTATGGGGATCTTCTATTTTTTAATAATAACTCCTTGAGTCCTCCACTTTTTCATGTACTTGGTGTAATTTTTTTACTTTTTTGAAGTTTTTTATCGGATCTCACTTCTTTTTACAAATCATTTATTATATAGAATCTATTTTAAATTTATAAAAATAAAATTGATATTTCTGTAAACTCTACATAAGAAGTCTAAATTATTATTTGTTTCTTTAATTGAATAGAGTAAAATAAAGGGAGAGTGGATAACAAAAGCGAATATATATATATATATATATATATATATATATATATATATAATTCATATAATTTATTAATTATAAACACTTATTCGTTCAATTTATAAATAATTATATATACCTGCAATTTTTTTTCTTGCTGCAAAATTATTAATGTTAATGATGAAATGAGAAAATGACTCCATTTCTATAAGCTCTACATAAAAAGTCTAAATTAAAAACACTAGTGGTATGGATCTATTCTGTAAGGTACCTGACAATTCAGATTTTGACAACTTACCTTGTAATCAAAACTTAAATTCAAAACACTTTGGTGGTATGGATCTATATTAAAAATAGTTTTCTGTACGAATAAAGGTATCACGCAATTCAGATTTTGACAACTTACCTTGTAATCAAGATCGATCAACACTTTACAACACTAGCTGCAATTTGTTATTAAACCCTACATAAAAAGTCTAAATTGAAAACATTTTGTTGATATAAATATAATTAATAATGCAATAGTGTAAAAATTTTTGACACTTGGCAGGTTATGAATGATGACATCTGTTTCGACTCTCAACGCTCGATGGCCGACGAGCCATGCCGAACCGAATGATTCCGAGAGTCGACGAACGACACTCGGCTTTTGCTTAGCTCCTATTGGCTAAGGGTTGACGACGGGAAAATCATACGAAAAATACCGTTTCTGACAGATTCATGATATGATATTACGATATCTCAGTTGTACGTGGGCCGATTTTATTGATTTTGGTTTTATTCGAAAGCTTATATGCGGTTTACATTAGAAAAATGCCTTTAAATTTAGAAAATGATATGATATTACGATATCTCAGTTGTACGTGGGCCGATTTTATTGATTTTGGTTTTATTCGAAAGCTTATATGCGGTTTACATTAGAAAAATGCCTTTAAATTTAGAAAATATTGCAGGCGTGTTGAGATATTCATGAAAGAAATGTCAGGTTAAGTTGGAATGGACCATCTCTCCTGTAAAAGATACGTGGTAGCTCCAACGCCATATATACGCGGTGACGGATAATTTTTCATGTACTTGGCGCCGAGACGCTACCGCGTCTCTAGATTCGTACATCGATCAATTTCCCAAAATGTCTTGTGTGAAATTGTAGTTTATTAATTTTTTTTTTATAATTAATGGTATTCTATATATTCTCGGAAATCTCTAGAATAGATATAGCAACAATTACTAGTTTATAGAATTTGCAAAATTAACAAGAAAATACGAAAAATCGGCAGAAATAAAGAAGAAATAAGTATTCGTACGGTTCTTATGATGAATCATTTACTGTAGAGTTTGTAACATAAACACATCAGTTTATTGCTTCGTACAAATTAGAAAACATCAAATTTCTAGTAAAGAAGTCTTAAAAAATGCTGTAATGGAGTAGTGGAAGAAGATCCCACACCGAATAACATCGACATTTAATTAATTACAGCCTAGAACAGTTGCAGTAATTATAAAATCAAAAAGAAATCCCACGAAGTATTAATTATTTATAAATTAATGTAAATTTCGTTGTTTGTTTATGAAGTTTTAAAAATTTAACAATTGTACGGATACTTATTGCTTGTATATTTCTATCGATTTAGAGTTTTTTCTTGATAATTTCGCAACTTATATAAATAGCTAATTTTTGTTTGTACTTTATTTATTCTAGAAATTTCCAAGAATATGTAGAATATGATTGTTTATAAAAGAGAAGTTATCAATTATTGTATCGCCCCTAAAATAAAAAATCGATTTTTTAGCAGTTCTCCATGTATTTTCAACAAATTGTTCGCGCGCGCGCGTGTGTGTGTGTGTGTAACGTTTCTAAAAAACTAATAGCGAGATCAAAAAGATCGATGATGCAATCGATGTGTATCAATCTAACTTAGAGCTGATTAGATTTTCTTCTAATTCGGTCCAGTAGTTTTGTAGTGTTTTTAAGAAAAACGTTCTCAATAACGCAATCTAGTTTCACGTAATTTTTGGGAAATTAATCAATGTACGAATACTTTCTACATCTACTGTATATGGAGATCAACATTAAGAAACTAGAAAAAGATATTCTATTATCCGAAAATTCTCCTAACTGAACACCTACGTAATACATAGTATGTATGTCCTCCGATTAATTCGGATAATCGACGTTCTACTGTAATTGGAGTGATGCTTGGCAGCAGTTCAGATAGTAGGAGTTCAGCAACAGTTCACTAAATCGAACATGGACGAAAATTTCGTTCGGAGAGATTACGATTCTCGTGGCGCCACGATTTAACCGTGTATTTATTTATATTAAATATAAACTATCAATTATATTAAATAAAAATGTAGTCAAAGCGCGGCCCCACGGAAGTCGTAATCGTGCCTTTCGTTCCGATAACTGGAGTTCAGATAAATTGATTTATTGTTTTTATCGTTTTTCTATTTATCAGGGTACGTAATCTTTGTGTTGTGATTATTGCATCTATGTACCGTGTTAGTCATGATTTTACATTAATTTTTCGAAGTATGTATTCTTTGTGTGAAGTGACCGAAAATTTGTTCTCTTGTTGGTAAATATTATCATTGAGAGAAATTTATTTCGATCGCTCATAGCTGTTATCAATCAGAGAAGTTCATTTCAATGGCTCATAACAGTCATTGATAAAAGAAATTTTTAATAATTATTATTAAATAATACAACTTTAATATAGTAGACAATTAATTATTTAATAAATATTTTATTCATAAAATTGATTGTTACAATCAAAATTTAATGTGACAAACATGAGTTTTTCCAAATTTTCTCCTGACAAATTAGACCGCAAATCATCTAGCGTTAATTTTAGAGCAGAAAAGGCTCGTTTAATGCTGACCTGAGTTGCGGGCATAGTGTAAATTATGCACGCTAGTTTTGATAAATACGGGAGTCTATATTTCTGATTTTCCCAGTAACCTACAATATGTTTGTCTATGTCGAAACGTTTTTCTTTATAGTTTTCAATTTCAACGTATGCCTCACTAATTTCGGGACAACTTATATTGTCCGAGGAGGATGAATCCACTTCCAGTGATCTTATAGAACTTTGCAGGAACATGTGAGCAGTCACAGGGTTTGCATCTGTATTTCTGCTACCGCCTTAGAGAAAAGTGTTACGAAATTCTTAGTGAAGTGTAAAATTACAGAAAAAATTATATTATTAGAATATGCAGTACCAAATGTTAATATTAGGTGAACCGGAAAATAATGTCGTTTTTGCAATTTTAAATACTTGTTTATCGTTCATCAGCTCATTGATTTTTATCGATCTGGCATTGACAATTTGCACACTAGATGGCAAAAGGCTAGTGATAACGGAAGCGATTATACAATTAATAATTAAAAATAGAAATTTATAAAAAATTTGTTTGAATTTAATGTAAAAGGAACGACATTACTTTCCAGTCCTCTTAATAGTAGTGTTGTTAAAGTCATCGCAGGAACATACCAATATTAACGAATCAATCGTATAAGATTATTTTGATTTGCAGACTCCTATATTTTCTTACTCGATTATTTCTTTGAGTGCTATATTTTTACTACGACATTGTATACCAACCTGTTTTAAGAAAATCATGTGAGCAACAAGGTGTTTTATTGTCTTTTTGCGTCTACTGTGCGTCTAACGGTACGCGACTGGAAAATGTAAACAACTGTACGTCCATATACGAGTGGAACAGAGTTGTACGTGAACAACGACAGTTAACAAACAGATTTTGTGTTGTCCTTGTAGCCTGTTTATTCGTCTTGTCGTGCGAAACCTTCTTAATGATTTTCACAGGCTTGCTCCATTCGAAAATGAGTAAACAACTCAATAACACTAGTTTACAAAATAAAAAAAAAATGTACATTCAATGCCACCATTGTAGTTTGAACTACTAAACTCGAAAATCGCAAGAAAAAATTTTTCTATGGATAGGTTTTTTTATATGAATTTTTGAA
>NW_026532051.1:0-2966 GCF_026283585.1 Hylaeus volcanicus | reverse complement strand
CTTGAATTTGTCTTTTGATCAGCCACAATATTACAACAATGAAAATATCTTATTCCGTTTAAGAAACCGCGAATGACCTTGAAATCGCGAGAATTATCACCTTGAAATCGCGAGAATTATGAGCTTGAGATAAGTGTGTCGCCTGTCATTACATGTCTCCCTCCAAACCAAACATTTTTCTCCTAAGACATATCTTCGTATCATCAAAAGCAACGAAGATATATTAGGTACAAATCTTATTGATTTTATAAGAATTCACAAGGTCATTTGAAGGTCGACATATTCAACATGTTTGAATATTTTTTTTTTATCGGCTATAAGACTCTAGTATTGAAAATACCCCACTCCATTTAAAAGAATGCCAATGACCTCAAAATCTCCTTAAAAAATAACCTTGAATAAAAAATGGACTTGCCATTACATGCGCCGTTTCAAACAGTGTAACTTTGTCCTATAGATGTTTTTCATAATACCAAAAATAACGTAGATATTTGGGTGGTCCTATTTAAACGCTATGCCTTGTATATGTTGTTTATGTATATGTATATTGGTTGTGGTATATGTTTTGGTATTTGCGTTTCCTGAAAAATCGTAATTTTTGATCTTTCGGTACCAATTACTCAGGCTACAGTTTACTTATCACTTAAACAGCGATGGCGTCCAAATTGAATTTAGTTGACGAAATAAAAAATAAAAAATAGGTGACAGAAACAGCCAAAAAATTTTTTTTCAAAGTCGTCCTGGTTTTTTTTGGTGTTTTTTGAAAAAAAAAAGTCACCGCTGTTTTGTAGTTTAGACTTTGCAGAACAACCAAAAATAAGTTTGGTACGATCGGATAAGGCATAGCCGAGAAACATGTACCGAAAAAATATGAATAAGTATTTGCGCAAAACCTTTTATACAAATTCTTTATAGATTAAAAACAAAAGATCCTCAAAAAGGACTGAAATGCCGTATCTACCAAAATTTATTGTAGTATTTAAGAAAATGGCCGTCAATGTTCTGCAGCGCCCCCATAAGGGCTCCCTAGTTAATCCTTACATGTCTAGGACGCAATCATGCGACTAGACAGCCGAAGGAACATTTTTAACCGGTTAAGTTGTCGCATCTGCCAATCGAGCAGCGAAACTCGAAAAGGCAGATGGTGTGGACGCAAAGGAAAGTCACTTAGCAGGTGTAGCGAAGCACGCGACAGGTGAGCGCCGCGACCGTGTGTCCCACCTGACGCTTTTAATCCCGAAAATATCGAAATCGAGAAAGAAGACGACTAACGAGGAAA
The DNA here is from genome assembly GCF_026283585.1 of Hylaeus volcanicus. NCBI lineage: Eukaryota > Metazoa > Arthropoda > Insecta > Hymenoptera > Colletidae > Hylaeus > Hylaeus volcanicus. The sequence goes on along the minus strand of NW_026532051.1, from coordinate 1,687 downwards.
TAGGCGTTACTCGTCGACTGTAATAACTGTAAAACGCTTCTAAATGGTTCGCATTGAATCACAATCGGTCTCGGGACGAGATCAGAATCTACGATTCTCTTCTTCTGTGCTCTCTGTACATGCGTACAGTCGTGGAGTTCGTGCTTGCGATAAAAATGACTCTTCGTTCGCTTCTTATGCTTCGTACATATTGCAAGGCTTTGGTTTTTCCCAGGACAACGAGATTTCCGAGGCGATACCGTGTGTCTCTTCTGGTAAATAACCCACGCGGAGGACAACGAATAATTTCGCCACTGGAATACTAAATGCCAGCCGAGTTCATCCGTCTGATTTCCTGTCGAGCGTCGACTATTCTTCGCGAACAAGACTCGAGGTATCGCAATGGGATTCTTCCCAAGCTTTCGTTTATCTTACGATACAATTGTTAGATAGGGCGTATGAATAAGGGGTTAAACTTTACTTTGGCGGACTTCAAATTTTTAAGTTTCTTTTTATGTAATCCTGTAGATTTCGACGAGTGGAATACGAAAATGCTAGTCTTTAGACGAGGAATCCACTGGTTCAGAAGTTATAAGCAATTAAAGGTGCACTTTTTTACCGTATGTATGTGACCGGCAATTCAAAAGTTAAATTCGTACTCTAGGCGGTGCTCCTCCCCTGCAAACCCTCACCGAAAAAATAGGCTCAAATCAACTCTGGCAGTTTTCCAAAATAGGTATAACAATATAAAAGTAATACGCATGAAGACTGTATAAGGAGATCCAATTCCCTAACAAAAGTTACTATTAGGTTGTCGCAAAAGTTTCTTTCGCTTTATTAATAAGAAATACATGCACAATATTTTATGTTTTGTGTTACATTACTGAATTCTGCACGATTCATTTTGCTCCATTACTGTTACAACATGAATATCTATGAAATTAGAATGTCTATTTATATAAACACGACCACAAAATAATTAAGTGTAACTCGCGAAAGAAACTTTCGGGACAATCTAATAGAAAACTTTTAGCAAAATCCCGAACTTGAAGTTATGAATATTTCGTCCACTCGCGGCGCAAGTGCGCACAGACTACGATATACAGGGTGTCCCAAAAATGTTGTAACAGCTTGAAAGGGGTGGTTCGGGAGGTGATTTGAAACAACTTTTTCCTTAGCGAAAATGTTGTCCGAGGCTTCGTTATGGAGATATTAACAGAAAACCCCGACCAATCAGAGCGGGTAGCCTACGCTACCGCCACCCGCCCACCGGTATTGGCGCGCTCTGATTGGTCGGGGTTTTCTGTTAATATCTCCTTAACGAAGCCTCGGACAACATTTTCGCTAAGGAAAAAGTTGTTTCAAATCACCTCCCGAACCACCCCTTTCAAGGTGTTACAACCTTTTTTTGGGACACCCTGTACATATAAATATTTATTATTTTTTCACAAGGAATGAACATCTTCAGACTAAATAAGAGATTAGCAAAACAACTGCGTACAACATTTTTGGGACAGCCTGTATGCCGATAACTATATGACAATTACGGTTCGACGATGACGATGATTGTTTAACAATTCTGATATATATATATGACGATGTTTGTATGTTAATGACTATACAGGGTGTCCCAGAACTCCTGTAAGAACCGGAAATGGAGAGTAGCTGAGACGATTCTGAACAACAATTTCCTTTGCAAAAATGTCGG
>NW_026532050.1:0-1436 GCF_026283585.1 Hylaeus volcanicus | reverse complement strand
CTCGATGGCCTTTTTTTTGCCATCGTCAGGCCGACATACTCCTCCGTGGAAGGGGGGCATCCCCGCTTGCGTGCCCTCGCGGAGCGCGTGGTGCGGGACGACGCTACCGATGAGCCATCCGACTCCTCGCTGCTAAGGGGTAGCGAGGCGGAATCAGACACCCGCCGCCAAAACTTACCCGCAGCCGTGTCCACGCGCTCAACGCTGATTATCGCCGGCTTCAGTGCCGGCGTAGCCCTGTCCACGTACAGGCCCGAAGGCCCGGGGACCGCGTTCGTCGCTTCGGTACTCTTCCCTGTAGCAGTGTTACGTGCGGGGGCCGTGGGGTCCACCCCGCGCACGTCCCGGTCGTCGGATAACGACGCACCGGTGGCCTGGTCAGCCACCACCTATGCGCCGGTACTGGGGGATCCGAAGCCCCCTGCACCGTAGACGTTCATTCCATTAAGTTCCATTACTCATGTCATAGGGTGCCCCACTGCGGGTGGGCACCGTACCCTGAACTCCCTCTCACTTGCCGTGTCGTCAGCAATAAATCCGTCCTGTTGCCATCTCATCGCGTTCGCCCTCCGCATCCAGCAAGTCGGTTCTCGCAAGCGATCGCCGACTCCTGAAGCGGAGGCCCAGGAGCACCACGAGGAGGTGCGGTGAGTGGACTTGACCGGGCACAGCCCGCTGACTTAGCCGAAATTCCCCGCCCAGGGGGACACCGAAGCGCCTCCCTGGTATAAGGGAACATCAGCTAGGTCGTGGTTTTTGACCGGACCTGGGGGTTTGTGGAAGAGGCGTGGTGACCTCGACCAACTGCCCCAGTGCCAGGAAAGCGTGCGTCCAGCCTCATGCTCCCTTACACTCAGTACCTATGTCAACTCAGGATTAGTATAGTTAACAATAATACATTTATTATTATTCATGCAAATGTGAAATTTGCTATTTAATGACGATGTATGCTTTAAAAGTACTAGTACCAACCCAAAAATTCGTCTCCATACTCATGCTGAGACGTTGACTTCAATAAACAATATTAATAATTAAGCGACAACAATTATTAATATTAAAAGCGAAAACATTGTGAATTAGGCTTAATGAAAGCGGACAACTATGAAGGCACCTTAATCATCGGCAGGAAACGCCAACCGAAACAATTCTCGAGCGAGATAGATAAGGGACCGAGACCCAAAACACGGCCAGCTTCTCAAAACATCTTGATAGCGCGCGAGACTAAACATCCGCGCGAAGCTATCAAGAACAAGGGAGCCAAATCTTACGTGTGTCACGTCCCAATTTGAATTAATGACTAATTCAAACAGCACGGCAAACGCGTTCGATTTTTGCACATTTAGGGCATGTGCGGGACCTCTGAACTTGCTACTTTTGGTTATTCAATTCTTACACGTATGAAATTTAATTTATTACTTACCTTATTCGTTGTTTCA
>NW_026532049.1:0-8589 GCF_026283585.1 Hylaeus volcanicus | reverse complement strand
GTTAAATTATTTATGCGATTTCCGAGTTGACAATTAATAGTGAGAATTCAATATTTTACTCTATGGATTTTAGCGATTTGAGCGTTTCAACAATAATGAAATAATTATTGTTAATTATTTGAATATTGAATTGTAATGTTTGAGTAGTTGGAGCATAGCGTTTCCTCCTAGTAATACTTATTTGTTTTAATTCGTTTATGTTAGTACCTTTGGATTTTCGTTCGTTGTCTGGGCACAAGAGTCGTATTTAATTCTAGGTATATTAAATGTAAAATCTAACTATACTAAATGGTTTTCGCAGTTGGTTGGTAAGAACTTATGGTATTTTAATCCACGAATTACCACACTGTTTGAGTTTAATTATGAGTACTTAGCAAAATTCTGGGGTGGAAATACGCATGACGTCACACAGTATTACAATAACAAGTTTATTACGTTGTTTTTGCCGAAATATTTATTCCGAATAACAAGGTGACTCACCGTGTTTACGCGAAACGAGGAGTCACATTTTTATTACTTTGTTTTTCCAAAACTCGCTCACCGAAGCGACCGCTGCGCGCGCAACTTCCCCCTCCGCGCTACGTACCCTCTCCACGCGTCCAAGCGTCACGCGCTAGCACAGCCGCGCAACGGCACAGTCCGAATCGAGCACTCTAACAAGACGAGTCGAAGCAAGAGAAAGAACGCGAGAAAGAACTTTAAAAGTAAATTCAATTCCCGCACGAAACTGAATTTCTGCGCTGGAAACTGCGCTTTACGAGCTGCGTTTCGCCATGGCTGTAGAAACAGAGGTATAGTGTGGTTTGACAGTTAAAATCAATTACTACGTCTCTTGTCTAACCGCGCTAAAGTAAATAGCGCTTAACCAAGCTGCCATTTACATAAAGCTGCACGTAAGGCAAAAGACGGACAATTTTTTTTAAAATCAATTTTTTTTATTACTTTTCGAAATCAGAACAAGAAGAAAAGGAAGCGTGGTTGCCGAGCTGGCAAACGAGTGCAAGCCAAGCGTCAAAGGCTAGAAAACCCGAGTTTTGAGGGAAATACGGACGAAGTTACTACGAGTGTAATAGAGACAACGCCAGAATTCTCAGTGCCGATCATTAGGAACATAGAAACATTACGCGAAACGAATTGCGAAAATCCACCCGACGTGGAAGTGATAGACTTGTGCAACAGTGACACGGAAACGATCCCCTATCGTGAACCGATTGACGAGATCCCTACATTCAGCGATACTATCGAGGAATTAGACACTGCATGTGCAACTAAGGTACATTCTCATGAGTATATCCCGCATGAAATACTATTAGCATAAATTAGAAATAAGGTACCACACTCTATACCGCGCACAGTGTACGAATGGTGCGAATTTCAATTCGAATTTGGAAACTTATAAATAAATTTTGTTTTTTTTTTATATATATATATTATTTCTTTAAAGTTCACCAGTTTAATAATTCACCATGTCTACTTTGGGTCATGAACTTCGTTCAGCATCAAAACCCGCAGCGAACGACGGATTAAGCGAGCACGAGCTCCGCGCACTCCAGAAACAATTAGGCGACCGCGAGAAACGACTCCGCGAAGAAGCTAAAGCGCTAGATCGCGAACGCGCAATTTTAGACAACGAACGCCGCGAAAAAGAAAATTTACAACAAGAATTAGAAGCAACGCGTCGTAATCAAGCTACCGCGATGGCTTCAGCGTCAACGTCAATATCTACTGCATCGACAGTACCTATAAACGAGCCATGGGAATACACTCTAAAAAAGACCATGCAAACGATTCCTGCGTTCGACGGAAGTAATCTTCCAATTTTACAATTCTCGTGTATTTGCCGACGCACACGCGACATCGTTCCCCCATCTGCCGAACGAACATTATCGCGGTTAATAATAACGAAATTACGCGGACGCGCCGCGACAGCAATAAAGGACGAACCGTTAGACGACGTTACAACGCTTTGTAACCGATTAAAAGACGTATTTGGTCCTAGCAGGAACGCAGACCAATACCGCGGAGAACTAGCAAACATTTTCATGGGATCTAACGAACACATTTTAGATTACATCGGCCGAATACGGAACCTTCGCGACGCGATCCTAGATTGCTCGGAAGCAAGCGATAACGTGCAAACACTTACCATCGATAGCTTCATTGACGGGCTAATTCCAAGAATAAGGTCCGAAGTTCGTTTATACAGGGCATATCCTTTGTCCCGAGTCTTCGACGAAGCGATACGCGCGTACAAACAGATGGAGATCGATAAACGACGATATGAGCGGATGCCTAGTGAAACTCGACGCGTACAATTGTCCGAGCGAGATAAGACTCCGAGCGCAATCACTACTCCCCTCCGCGTCGATCGATGACGCCACCACGGTTCTTTAGACGAGAACAAACACCGCCGCGTTACGGAGAAAGATATCGACATGAGTCACGCCCGAGCGAAACGCGATACGACTCCAGATATCGCGCCGACTCCAGATATCGCGCCGACTCCAGTTATCGCTCCGACTCCGATTACCGCACCGAAAATAATCGCAGTCAAAACTTCCGACCGCGCGAAGACAGCCGCGACCGTAACATAAACACGCAACCGCCTAGATCAAATAACACGCGTTCAACTACACCGCCGCCGAAATGCACGTACAGTGGTTTCACTGGACACGACGTCTATCAGTGCCGAAAACGTACATACAATAATAATCAGAAGTCGGGAAACGAGCACAACCTCTCGGTAAACCAGGACCGGAGACGGGAGGAAGCTCGAACACGTCCGGTCCACGCAATGAACGAAATACCCAAATCGCAACTGTCGATATAGACGATGACATAATACCGCGAGTAGAATTGAATACACCCGAGCTCATTTACAAGAGCACTTTTATGGTAGATACAGGCGCCGAGCCTAATATAATTAATGTAGGAGCATTAAACATTGATACGCCAGTCAATACCGCCGAAGAATTACATATCTCAGGAATCACTAGAGACCGCGTTACTACTCTGCGTTCCACAACATTATCAATCTACGGAGTAAGCTCTGATTTCCAAGTGGTCCCAGATGAATTCCCCATTCTCATGGATGGAATTTTAGGAAACACATTCCTTCGCAACGGTGCGAACATATCATATAGCGAGAATCTACTCACATGGAGGGGCAAAAAGATCCCTTTTCTAAACCGCCTAAATCACGTTTGCGACCCAGGAAGAACCATCATCACGGTCCCCATAAAAACAATCGGGTCGCGCGTTGGTTACGTACCTCGTCAAGAACTGGCTCCGGGTGTCTACGTCTTGGACAGCCTTGTACGGAACCGCAACGGCAAATCAGTCGTTCGATGTATAAATACTTCAGAAAACTCCGCGACCTTCGTCATGCCAACCATCAAGCTGGAAGAGGTCGAAACCGTCTCAGACGATAGGTCTAATAATCCCAATCGTAAACCGGATTTCAAATTCCGGAAAGTAAACACTATAGGGCACGACACCCTAAATCAACGCATTTTGCGAATATTAGCCAGCATGAACACTGGTCATTTGAACGCCGAAGAAGCCGCGCACGTCGAGTCATTAGTGGAGAGCAACTACGACCTCTTCCACCTCGAAGGCGATAAGCTCGCCAAAACTTCGGTAATCGAAAATAAGATCCCGAATACGGATCCTTCGCCAATTAATGTTAAACAATACCGATATCCGCCTATTCACAAGGAGGAGATAGATCGCCAGATGAAAGAACTATTAGATAGTGACATAGTTAAACCATCCATTTCTCCTTACAACAGTCCCTTGTGGATAGTCCCGAAAAAGCCAGACGAACACGGGAACAAACGCTGGCGTATGGTAATAGATTTTCGCGCCCTCAACGAAAAATCAATACCAGATGCGTATCCCTTGCCTAGCATCTTAGAGATACTCGATCAGTTAGGTAGCGCGAAATACCTTAGTGCATTCGATCTGAAAAGCGGCTTTCATCAAATTGGCATGAGCGAGGAGGACGCGGAGAAAACAGCCTTCTCAACTCCATTCGGGCATTACCAATATAACAGAATGACGTTTGGATTGCGCAACGCTCCTGCAACATTCCAACGACTAATGGACGCAGTCCTAATGGGTCTTCAGGGCCACGAACTCTTCGTATATTTAGACGACATTGTCATCTACGCGCGCTCCCTGTCCGAACATCAAAGTAAATTTAACAAATTGGCAGAGCGATTGCGCAAGGCGAATTTAAAGCTCGAATCCTCAAAATGCGGGTTCCTTCATAGAGAGGTAGCCTACCTTGGCCATATTATTAGCCAAGACGGCGTAAAACCGTGCCCCGGGAAAATCTCGGCGATTAAGAATTTCCCAAAACCGAAAAATACCAAAAATGTAAGGGAATTTCTCGGATTGGCCGGTTATTACCGCAGATTCATAAGTAAGTTCTCACAAATCGCGAAACCTTTAACTTCGTTGCTTCGAAAAGATGCCAAATTTACATGGGGCCCAGATCAAGAACGATCCTTCTCTACCCTACGCGAAGCTCTATGCCAAGAGCCCATTTTACAATATCCTAACTTCTCAGAAACTTTCCATATCACCACCGATGCGTCCGCATACGCTATCGGAGCAATATTGAGTCAAGGGGAAATAGGAAAGGACAAACCAATTGCCTATGCGTCCCGAGTGTTGCAAGGGGCAGAAATAAACTACTCCACCATAGAGAAGGAGTGTCTAGCAATCGTTTACGCAGTTCAACATTTTAGGTCATACGTTTACGGCCGCCCGTTCAATTTAATCACTGACCACAGACCCCTGGTCTGGATGCATTCGGTACGCGATCCTACGTCTCGACTACTTCGCTGGAGGCTAAAATTAGCCGAGTACGAGTACCGAATAATTTATAAAGCCGGGAAATCTAACGTCAATGCAGACGCCTTGTCTCGCAATCCCGCAGTCCTTCCTATTAGCTCGACAGATTCCTCAGATTTCGATGCTATTATTGACGCCCCTCCTCTCCGTCTTACACACTCGCTTCCTTCCACTTCCCGTGAGGAACATACCGAGGTCATTCCCGCGAACACTGGAAGCCAGGAGCAGCAAGACAACGAGGAAACAGAATCACAAACAAGTCATGAGGAAGACGGGCCTCTTTTCTCCTACCCTGAGGAACAAAACGAGCCGCCTGAATCAAGCCGCCCGGCGGGAAACCGCGTCTCTGTAACCAGAGACCGACTCATCATGCGACGAGACAATTTGGCATGCTTCGTAACTGAAGATGGGCAACCTTTAGACCAGGGAGGAATCGAGTTGGCACTCGAAAACAAATTGAAACCTCCTGGCAATATGTGCGTGGGAAGAGATAAGGTGCGTACCCACGGTTTCCACCACCTAATTCTCCTTCCTGTAAAAGAAACAGCATTCGACAAGGCATCCGCAGACGACGTGGTAGAATGCTTAAGGTCCCTTTTGGACGCGTGTAAAGAACTCGGCCTAGACTCCGTAAGCCTCTCGCGGAGTAGCATTGACGACGTTTCTTGGCCATTCATACGGGAAAAGTTAATGGATGTGTCCGAGGACACAAACATCCACATTCTCGCGTGTTCTCACGAGGTCAGAACTCCCCGTGACGACGAGCGCGATGACATAATCCGGGAAAATCACGTTTCTGCATATGCAGGGCACAAGGGAATTTCCAAGACGTATTGAAGAATACGGGAAAGATATTTTTGACCGACTATGAAACGCGATGTAACTTCATTTATAAACCAGTGCAAAAGTTGTCAACGACTCAAATTAGTGCGCGTCAAAACACGCCAACCAATGATACTCACGGATACGCCGGGATTGGCATTCGACAAAGTTTCAATAGATATTGTAGGATCGTTACCTACAACAAAGAACTTAAATACGTATATCTTAACCATGCAGGACGTCCTAACTAAATATTCTATGGCAGTTCCCTTAAAACATGCAAATACCGCGGAAACCGCGGATGTTCTCATCAACCACTTGATCTGTAAATTCGGCGCCCCGAAAGCAATTTTATCAGACCAGGGTACAAATTTTACAAGCGCGTTAATGAAAATAATCACAAAACGATTTAAAATCGCACATTTAAAAACCACCGCGTTCTACCCGCAGAGCAACGGGTCACTAGAACGGTCTCATCACGTACTCACGGAGTATTTAAAACAATACGTCTCTCACAACAATTGGGACGAGTGGCTAAATTTCGCTATGTTCGCATATAATACAAGCGTGCATGAAGGGACTCCCTACACCCCAAACGAACTCGTGTTCGGACGCATCGCACGCGTTCCATCCGCGAATGCATACCTCCCTGACACTCCCGATGACTCCTACAACCAATACCTGCACGACCTCCAAACTAAATTAAACACTACCCTTTCCAAGGCTCGCGAAAATCTGGGTCAAGCCAAAGTCAGGTCCAAACGTTATTACGACAGAAAAATAAACGTGCAGAACTTTAATGTAGGTGATAATGTATTTCTCTTGAAGGAGGCCCGTAAAGGGAAATTTGATAGCGAGTATACCGGACCGTACAAGGTTGAGGAGTTATACCCAAACGGGAATGGAAAAATACTGATCAAGGGCCGACCAAAGGTTGTTCATAGCAATAAACTCAAGAGGGCAAATATACGGCCTGAGTCACGGATTCTCACTATCTTGCAAAAATATCCCCCACTCTCTGTAAAAACCATAGTATATAAGGGAAAGCAAGCTCAAGAAGACGCAATCCAACAGCTCCACGCAGACGAGATATACGCAGCGACATCATCCAAGAACGACTCCTACGAAATCCAACAGCATGCCTATCCCGAGGGATCAGTACAGTCAACAGCCGTATCCAGCCGAAGAATACTACGGCCCAATAGACGGTGTTCCACCAAGAAACTACCCAGAGGCATACCCCGGACTGGGAAGACTCAAATGCGTTTCCCGAAAACGAGGAGAAACAATCTGGAGGCACAACAGCGAGTGGCTATGCTCCCAGTGCTACGCACGACGTCCCGACAACGTCAGAACAAATTTCCGCCCAGACGGAATTCATGCCCTGTGCACACGGAATGCCGCAGAGGAGATCGAGACCTGTGCGATATGTGCATTCAGATTTGCGAATGTACGCCCGGCCGTGGATTGCACAGAATGCATCGAGGAGTACCTCGAGTTAACAACAAGGACCAGGACTGCATTACAACACAACGTACCAATCGACGTTATCACGCGTTGGTAAAAACCCGCCAGCCTGGAATAACGGAAGCCGCCACTCCAGACGAGCAAACAGCTCGCCTCAACCCCAGTGCGACAGGATGGAGCTTCCACCACGTCGCAGCCACTCGGAACACCCTCGCCACCTCCGCAGCTGCAGGAAGACAAGGGCATCCAACACCAGGACCAGGCAGTGCACCAGTCAAGCCAAGGAGACAGTTGTCCCAGTGGTCCCTTTACCCACCATTCGTGCCGAATCAACCCTCGAACACTTGCCCACCTAGACCCAACCCACAGTGCGTCGCGAATATTTTACAGACGATTATGACGAAAGACATTAAATATCCGCGACAAGACTCCAACCGCACCTGGACAAATTTACTACGTAAATTTGTTACCCCAGGGAGGGAGGTGTTACGTCGGACCAAGGGTCCCACGTCTTCAGGCCAACTCCTGTACACCATCCAGAGGACAACGTCGACGACGACATCGTCTTCGTCGAGGAGATCATTCGACCACGTTGGAGATTGATCCCGTTCGAGAGCAATTACCAGACTCCACGTAGCCGTCCAGCCTCCTTTGCATCGAGAGATCCACGAGGACAATAGAAGCTGAAACAACGAATAAGGTAAGTAATAAATTAAATTTCACACGTGTAAGAATTGAATAACCCAAAAGTAGCAAGCTCAGAGGTCCCGCACATGCCCCAAATGTGCAAAAATCGAACGCGTTTGCCGTGCTGTTTGAATTAGTCATTAATTCAAATTGGGACGTGACATCAGCATTTCCAACGTCGCACGATACCTGTGGATCCAGAAGTTGACATCGATACATCAACTCACGAAGTATTAAGGTCTATGAGATTGGCCATTGAACAACTTAGTGTAACGTGCAGCCATCCCCTGCCCGTTTATTTTTTTTTTCTTTCCGAGACGTTATGCCCCAGCGCTGACGATCTTGAGACTACGTTATGCCCTAGCGCTGACGCTAATTACATAGTTGGGATTATGATCCAGGTATACTGTATAGAGAGCCTAGGACGCCCACTATGCCGAGGAGAAGGGAGGATTACCCCGTAGTGGAGCTATTGGGGGGAGGGTATACCCCTAGAGGACACCAGTAAACGAGTTTGAGCTCTGGGGAACGACAGAGCGAACATGCCCGGCGCTTGCGCCGCGGGCGGCTGTTGGCCCAATAGCGGCATATTTCCCTGTGGGTCGGGGAACAGAATACGCCCACAGTAATCCCTGCTTGTCGTAAGAGGCGACTAAAAGGGACAGGCGAGACCGCGGGCTGTGGCACCCGCGGTCAGGTGGGGAGGTATTCACTCCCCAACGGAGATGGCGCTCCTCCCTTCGTTGGGGGGGG
>NW_026532048.1:0-4152 GCF_026283585.1 Hylaeus volcanicus | reverse complement strand
TCTAGTGCCACCCTTGCGACTCATCCCCTACTTGTGACATGGATCCTTGTCCATTCTGCATCCCTTTAGCGAAGAAAGCGCAACTTTATTGTTACGCAAACGGTGCTGCATCCCCTTTGCTGCGAGCTGAGCTTTCATCCAAATCGGTTGATCTTAAGGGTGCGTTTTCGTTTGAAATGAGAAGAACGTCCTACTGGCGCGCTTCTCTTTTACACGCTAAAGTGTTTGAGATACGGGCTTGCATAATTAAAGATGGAGTACTTATGGCAGGCGAGTCAGGTGGATGTTGAGAACTGACTCTACATGTCGAGTACTTGTAAAGGGTTTCTTGAAAAGGGGCTTCGCGACTTTTTTTTTGTATAATAAAACACAAATATGGTGGAATATATATGATTATTTTTGTTTTAAACGAGAGTACTCGTGTTTGTATACAGAATTATACAGAAGAGTAAAATTAATCAACGAAATCCAAGTATCAGATTTATAAAATTTCTGAAAACCAATATGTTTATTGCGAGCCACAAACCTTCAATTTGTTCATAATATTGACTTTGAACATCAATGAACTGTGTCAAAAGACGAATAATAATATAATACCTTCTCCATTTCCTTATTATTAAATCTCCCTCACAATCTTACATCAGAAACGTATACAAAAATATCGCTATTTCCATCTACACTGCTGTATATATATATACTATATCACTTATGCTTCTGTTATTATAGTCTCATTTTCTAATGCACGATATTTAAACAAGCACGATCCTAAGTAGAATACCAATGAGGATTCGTGTGTGATTTATATAGAAATTTCCGGTCAGTTTGCTCGAAATATACCTATTGTTTTAACAGAATAAATAATGGGGAAACTTAGACTGGCGCCTACGGAAAATTGTATGAAATCCGTCTGTCAGTCAACGTGTTTAAGGGTCTCGCAAGCTGTCAGAGTGACAGTTCGTCGAACTCGCACGAAATGGTTCGGGCCGAAGCCGGTTTTTGCCTGTCACATCAAAGAAATTGTACGCACACCGACACGAAGCGTGAGAAAACGTGGTGGTGCACCTCTGTCACTCACCTTCGCTCATGTTCGCTCCCCTCGTTCATGTCCGTACAGTTGGTTCGTGTCAAAATAAGCAAGATGGTAGTTCCATAAAGAACAAACTCTCCGAGCATTTTTAATTGGACATAATGGGAGTCGCGTGGGATCTCAATTCGGAAGTGGCTCAAATTACTTGTCTATAATTAGATATAGTCAAGATAAAGTTTACTTATACCTGCTTGTCAGCGGAACTACGACAACGTTTATAGGCTACAAGCCTGATGGTACTTTTTGAATGGAAATATTATGATTATTTCTCATTAAACTGTCGATAAAATTACTAATTTTAAGATATATTATCATGATAATTTATATTTTATTATACTATGATAATACAGTTTACTTTCAATTACATTATCATGATAATTTTTATTTTATTATACTAAGATAATACAGTTTACTTTCAATTACATTATCATGATAATTTCTATTTTATTATACTATGATAATATAGTTTACTTTCAATTATAATATGACGATATTTAAATTTTAGTTGAATTATAAATACCGTTTAGAAAATTTTAAGTAAAATATTCATTAAGTATAAATGATGTTTATAAAAAGTTGTGTTATCCTCTTATGATTTTTGCTTGAAAAATATCACCATACCTTTTTCCAACAACTATCTTTACGCATTCGTACATAAGCACAAGTATAACATTTGTAAAATTTCTAAAGATGACTTAATCCAAAATAATAACAAATATCCCTGATTTTGAGATAACAAATGTAACTTCTAATCGCTGTATCGTCTAAATAATGGACAGACAGGTACGTCGATTGAATTCTTCGATCAATCATGGCAAGTAGGTACGTAGTTTTTTAGAGTGCAAGATGGGTCTTGATGGCGCCAGCGCCGCATTTTCTTCGCGGTTCATTGTTGCTCGCGCATCGAAACGAGTGTACCGCGAAGAATGGACGAAAGGTGAGAATAATGGGCTACCGCGAAATGTCTCTTGGAAATACTTGAAGCGTTCTTTTATTCGAGAACGCGTCGCCCCACTTACCGAATTCGAGGAACAATACTGGCGCAATGGCCGACCGTTGTGCGCGGTGCGCTTGGTTCGTCTCCGAGGACACTTTAGGGAGATAATGTAAAGTGGAGCGTGGTCTTGGGCGCACGAAAATGTTACTTTAGTCATTAAGAAACGTCAGGAATATGGTTAACATAGTAAATGGACAGTCTAAGAAAGTCGTATGTTCAAGAGATTACATCGAAGGTTCTTCTTTGTTTCCTAATTTATTATTCAGCGACGAGAAAAAGAACAAACTGAAACACATAGATCGATAAATTAAAGTATGTTTAGCTTTTCTTGCTTTTACATGGCATATGAATAAACGAGGTAACAATGTATATATAATGAAAATAAAAATACAAATAGAAAAGTAAAGATGAAAGTGATGCGATATTATGATTAAAATTATGGTACTATTAATTGGGGGCATGATGATACCTCAGATTATTAACATAAGGACCACACAATTTACTCGGTGATTTCTCAAAAAGTTTAATTTCATTGAGTCATGATACTCTCGCCCCATAAGTGTTATTCCAGCATCGTGATACAGAGAAGCTTATATTTCTCCATAAGGACAAACATATTTTTATGAAAATTATAAGAAAGCTACTTCAAAGCACATACTTTTTTTAACACATCTATGCGACACTAATATTGGACATCCCGTATAGTCCAAAAAAAATCCTAGATAATAATATTTTCTTGAACCTGATAATCACGTTCTCTTCTAAACTATTGTTGAAGTTGCCACAAATGTCACGATATATCAGACACCCCCTATCGATCGCAAGTATTTCCCTGTGCCAGTCAAGAGACATACCTGTACATGCGAGGATCCCCGCAGAGCGATAGGGAGCGGAAAGACGCGTAAACCGTCGATGAAAAAGAAACGAGAATTAATTTCCGTTAATTGCTGCGAACTGAAGTTTGCTGAAAGCGTTTTATCGAATTGAAAGCCTTTCAACTTCGCTCTTTGCGGAGCTTACCGAGATGAAATGCCGAATAGACAGGGGAGCCCGGGTACACGTGGCAAACTTAAGAGGGAAAGAGGAGCAACAGCCGGCGGAGAGTGAGCTAAACGCCGGGCAATTCGGAGCACTCTGTTCCCTGATTGCATTTAATTACACGTGCCTGGACCTACGGTCCACTGCAATTGCTACATTGTACGCCGGCACAGCTAAGCTTCCTAAAGGCACTCGTCCTCCTACGGCGCGAGCGTTCGATAGATAGCTTGACACGAGGCCTCGTCGCTTCCACTGCAAGCGCGGCGAACTTCCGTGCACGTCATTCGACATTCCTGGACCCCGATCGGGGAACGTATCTACCTATTTCGCCTCGAGCGTGTCTCCCAAATTCGATTCGACGATTCTCTTAACCCTTTGCAAACCGAGATCTTCTTCTGGAGAGGGCAAGTATCAAAGTTGGGAGCAAGTTGGTAACGAAGAGAAAATGCAAGATGCAATGAAAATTGTGATTTCAAATGGAATTGTGTTACAATTAATGGATATAATCAGACGAAGATAATAGAGGCGGTATATGGTCAGACGGAGAAACTAGGAACTCTATGCAGTCGGGCAAGTTAATAATCACCATATGTAATTAAAACAATCGTGTTGTATTTAGTTATACTAAATAGTAGAATGACAACTGTGCAAGTCGTACAATAGAAGCATATATCGAATCGAACAAGAGGAGTAATAAACGAGAGAGTAATTTGTATTCAATTTATAATAATCGTGACTTTTTCTACTCTTCTGAATGAATACATACCTCATTCCACTTGCCCGAAACAATATATACACCATTTCTTTTTGTCTGGATGAATAAACATCACATTCTCAATGTCTGACCAGGTCCTGTCTCATTCTACTAGCCAGACCGAACAGTAGAACAGAACAATGTCTAATGAGAGAAGTAGAAGATGACTGTATCTGGTCAGTCAATATTATATTAGTCCGATTCAGTGCAATACTAACCTGTCTAGTCAGACTAGTAGAATGAGATCGTGTCTGACCAGAAAAGTGCAGTACTCCT
>NW_026532047.1:0-1929 GCF_026283585.1 Hylaeus volcanicus | reverse complement strand
TGTGTACCACCCATGAAAAATCGGCAACTTTCTAGACAACCCAATATCTTGTAGTGGTTTGTGAAGTTAAATTAATCACAAGAAATTCAGACTTTTAATCCATTAAGTTTTTATTTAAATATCAGCCCAATTTGTGTTAGTGTCTTCATTTTATTCGTCTTCCACGAGAATCGGTTAATTCCGCAGTAGTTCGTAGAGAGTTTCGGGAGCTTGGTTTCCTCGTCTCAATTATACCCTGATTTCTTACTCTGGTCGCCTCTATTTCACGCCGCGTCGCCTTTTAATCTGGCTTCGAATGTATCAAGTTCTACTTTCCTTTGTCCCTATTACGAAAGTCCCTCGCGACAAACAAGCGAACGAGATCCAACCCCGAAAATCTGTTGAAACCTGCTCATCCATTAACGCGTCGCGCGTGCTTCTTTCCCGGTTTACCAAAAGTTCGGCGCGTTTCAACAGCTCGAGAAAGAATTGCCGGGCTTGGGAACGCAACGTTTCCGCGGCGACTTCCTAAAAAGATCCTCGAGGACGCGGGGCAGATATAACTCTAGAGCTCTTTTCTTCTTTCGGTTCATTATTGCCGAGTAGCGAGATAAAAGCGTACCAACCGTTTCCCCTCGTTTCTGCCGCATTTTGTCCTTTTCGTGTTACGGTAAAAGATACAATTTCCATCTACTTTGACTTTGTTGCCGGAAATTGTCTCGTTCCTTCCTAACGCCAATTGCTCGATTTAATACGCGTTGTTTTCGAATCGCAGTTTCGATTTCGTTTTGTGCCGATGAAACGATATTTTTGTTGCGTGGGTTGCAGGAATAACAAATGAAAAGAATATCAGTTGTGAAAGTCAATTGTTTGATTTTTAACGTAATATATAAAATGAAGTCATTCGTGGTCTTCGAAGTATTAAATTTCTTAGGTTTCTTTCGATTTATAATTTTGGTTCTTCTCAGTGACGAAACAATATTTTTATTGCGTGAACTGTAACAAATGAAGAAAACGTTGGAATAATTATACAGTGAAATATGTGTACCAACGTAATACCTTCAAATTTATAAGAAAGTAGCAAGAGTTTCGTTTCCTGTGAATTACGAATAGTTTTCATTTCTGATTTATTGTTTCCCCCATGTTTGATTAAGTGGAGTGTATACAAAAAGTGACAAAGTAGGAAATAAAAACTCTCATTTTAAAAAGTGGATAAAATTATACCGAGATTTTTCTGCTATAATTATTCCAGAATTCTTTCCACTCGTTACTTCTACAGACCACACACCAAACATACTGTTCTATCACTGCGGGTGATTGAAACTACGGGTGGAAAACTCTCAAATAAATTGTATACTTGTAGAAACACGACCGGGTCGATTCACTATTATATTTCGAACAGTGAGGTACAAATTACAATGGTTAAATTTGATATTCCATGGAGGGGTTCTATCAAACTTATTTTAGGGGTGATTAACAAGGTTTTACTAATTTCGTAGTGGGGTCTAGATGTAAACTTAGTTGGACGTTACAGCTAGAAAATTTCAATTTTTTAAATTCGAGGGAAACGATAACGATCCAATTATATAATTGCCGAGGCTAGCTCTAATTTTCTCGTTTTAATACAGCAACCGAGGATATTTTGGGATTTTTCATTTTTTAATTAATGATGCCTAAAATTTTCACGATGGATGCCTCTCAGGTATTTTGATATTATTTTGAAATTGGGGCAAAGCTCTCATATATGAACAAGGAAGGAAAAGCTTCCTCATACATTTATAATTGTCTTTATCGAACATCCGACCCGTTTTATCGAAACAGTAATCTGCCCTCCTGTTTCGCCAATTTCGAACAGTTCTTTTCTCGAGACATACTTGCAGCGATCAAACAGCACGGCGAAATGTATTAGATTGTCCCAAAAGTTTCTTTCGTAAGTTGCATTCAATTATT
>NW_026532046.1:0-3081 GCF_026283585.1 Hylaeus volcanicus | reverse complement strand
ATACCATTATTCGATATACCATATTTTTGTACAAAAAATATACCATTCCATTTAAAAAACTGAAGCTCACCTTCATTTCTCGAAAAAGAGTATAAATACGAAAGATTTATCTATCTGGTTACATTGCACATAAAAAACAGTATCACTTTTTCCTCTTTCATTTTTTTTGTCATATGTACCATTTACGAGAAAAACGCCCGCTAGTAACAGCCGGAACACCCCGTATAAACATAATATAATACAATTATAACACATTAAAATAATGGTTATCCTTCATATTTCTCGCCATAATTGTTATATTTAAGGCCGTTGCACGACTTTTCGTGCCGGTTTGCGTATGTCATTCGCATATTTTACATGCACAAACATCCGCGTTTAGTTATCGTTTACTGAATTGTAATTAGAGTTAAAATTATCGCCGTTGGCTATACAATTTGAATATTAATATTCAAATAGTAACATTGAATAATAATATTCGAGTAGTAATATACAAATAGCGGTATTCAAATAATAATGGCTCAATAATGATATTCCAGTTGTAACATTCCAATAGTAATTAATATTCGAGTTCTTGAGTATACGAAGTTTATTCGTTAATAAATTAATTAATAAATGGTTCCAACCTCGCTATGAAAATTATGCGTAAAACCTACAATATATTTCTGGCCAGATACGCAACGAACCAATTGAGATTCACCCACGATTCAATCACGTGTATCAATTTATAGTGGTCCTTTTGTAATTGGAACACGGTACAGATGACTGCACAGCGATCGATTTCCGTTTCATAATGTCGTGTTAATCGGCAATTCAGAGGATGACACCATCTCTCGTAGCGGCGCGCTTTATTGTGATTCCCCGAGTGGTGTTCTCGAAAAAAGAACCTAAACAAATCTGATCGGAATATTTTGCTACGATTATTTTCTGCTTTTCGTGCATAGTGAAGTCTGGAGAAAGTTTATCGTTGGTTCAAAGTAATTGTTCCGTGGATTTATTTAATGGAGGATTTTAATAAAACTTCACTTGATTGTTCTTTGATTAAATGTCAATCATGTGAGCCTATGTCGATTTAAACTGTTTACTTCAGTTTTATGAAAAACCATATGAAAGTTTTGTGTTTTTAACACTGATTTTTATGGAACATACAGACTTTCACGCAAATTTTTTCAGTTTAAATCAAAATGTAATTGAGGAAGTTGCTGAAACTTTGATATGTTATAAAAATTGTAATTGTAAATCGTTACAAAAAAAAAAGAAAAAAAATAACAATCATTAACCGTTACAGTTTTATGAAAAACCATATCAAAATTTTGTATTTTTAACACAGATTCTTATGAAATATAAAGATTTTCACGCAAACTTTTTCAGTTTAATTTAAAATGCAATTTAGAAAGTTGCTGAAACTTTGATATGTTATAAAATCCTAATTGTAAACCATTAAAAAAGAAAATAATAATTGACCGTCCCAGTTTTATGAAAAACTGTACCAAAATTTTGTATTTTTAACACAGCTTCGTATGGAACACACAGATTTTCAGGTGAACTTTCTCAATTGAAATCAAAATGCAATTTAGAAAGTTGTTAAAACTTTGATATCTTATAAAAACCGAAAATGTAATCTATAAAAAAGAAAGGATAACAATTATTGTCCGTGGCGTTACTGAGATATAATTCATTAAAATCTGAAACTGAACCTAAAGAAGTTGCATGATAAAATAGTCAGCGTTGTTTTCACAATAATTTCTCGAGTACTACCAATGCACGTATAGATATACGTATTAATTTATTATGGGCGTGTGTGAGAGCACTAAGACTGTACTTTCACAAAAGTTTCCAAATATACTTTGGATTGTACCATGGCTAACTCGAATTTTGCATTCAGGATGATCAATGGAAGTAACGTCTGGTGATTGCGAAGGTGATTTTAAGTGGCCTTGTACGTTGCGTAACATCCACATTCTTGAATTATAGACGGTGTGTTTAGGAACGTTGTCTTGCATAAACACGAAATTGTCATTGATGGTCAATTTTTGTATACTAGAGTAGTCACACTACTATATTATAGTACAGTAAACCTGAGTGTTTATTGGAATATTTTTTTAGAGAGAAGGATTTAAGTCACATCTTTATAACTTTGAGAATATTTCAGGTGTGTTTTGAAGTACATTTGGTAATTTTTTCAATTCATTTCACGCAGAGATCTTTGAGATAAGACGTATTATTTATGAATAACATTTTTTCAATCAGTAAGGAATGATAACTTGAAACCTAATTGACCGATTGTTTTCGAGCTTTATGTACGTTTACTTTATTTTTAAATGCCTTAAATATAAACTAGGAAAACGGAATAATATCGTTGTTGAAACTATGTTTTTATTGCAAAAAGCTGCTCGTAAAACGATGAAAGTTCCTACTTTCTCTTTGAACGTTCATAAAACATTTAGTTTTCAACCATATGGACCGCAGTTACGTTCGTATTCTTAGAAAACGCGTTAACAATGTAAATAAAAAAAAAAATATACATGTCGAATTGAGTAACCTCCTCCTTTTCGAAGTCGGTTAAAAAGCGTCGTTGATTTCAGATAACATTTGTGACTTCTAGAATTCCCAACGATAGTAGATTTGGGTGAAAACTTACCATAGAGAACACTAGATATCACAAAACTAAAACATTTTTAAGGTTACAACAAAATTAAGAAAATTTGTCTCCGTAATAAAAAATCACAAAAAACAGTTATTATTTACCCTGTGGTTTAACTCTTAAGGGGGTGTTCTAGTCCAGAGCGTAAATTTTTAGTTCTTTTTCAGGATTTTTGTTTTGTTTAATCCATTAGGGATTGTTATAGATGATTTTGCACACGTATTTATTCACATTTTACGGACGTACACAATTTATTGCAGGTAAAAATAATCAAAATTAGACGTAGTATATGTGTGATTTTTTGCGGACCCTTCTGAAAAAAGCATGTTCGTTGTTGCCACAATTCCAGGCGTTCTGCTTATCTGAAATGAAATTATTTAGAAACATCTTCAATAATATTAGCATCGCTATGGCCCAAACAAGAATAATTATGAAATATT
>NW_026532045.1:0-5681 GCF_026283585.1 Hylaeus volcanicus | reverse complement strand
CTGGTTTTGGGACCAAGGCCTAATCAGGGTGCCTCTGCTCTCACGCGCACCCCAGTCGCCGCGCCCCGCTAACGGTATCGCGGAGCAAGGGTAAGTGGTCGCTCGGCGTCTCGGGGAAAACCCCAGGCCACTCATGGGTTTTTCCAAGCCCACGGCGTGCTCGGCCGCCGAGGCTCGGGACTACGCGAAATTCTAAAGACCTCATAAATGGTCACCCCTAGATGGATATTGCCGGCAATATGAACCATCGGCTCGAAACAGCCTCACTTCGCTAGCATGCCGTAAACTATTGTCACCTGTCGCTGTTTCTCCGCATCGCCCGAATAAAAAAATTTAAGAATTTATTTCTACGATTTCCAAATAGCGATCGCGGTACTAAATTCATCAGCGTCTTGTCTTGCCGCTGGAAGTCGAGCAAGCGCCCAAATGACTGCCTGTGCGCATTGTTCGCACTCTATTCCAAAACATCCCAATTGTACCCTGTGTGTGCCCGAAACGCCTCCCAACGGTGTCGTCTGCTGGCTTGCAGCCACGGGTCGGCTTTTGGGCCTCCCCGCGCTGAGGTCGACCTTCAGTTCAGGGCCTAATCCCTATGCGAGGTCTGTTGAAGTCAGGGGATGGTCAAGCCATGTCCCCACTGAGTAGCCATGATAGGCGTGAATCGCACTAACGATTCACGCAGATGCAGACTCGACCGCGAAGGATCGCCCATGTTCTTTTACTGGCAGTCATTATCGCCCCGCCTCGTTCCATCGGGTTGATTCTATTCGGAACACGGGTAACGACCGCACGGATAACGCCTATGCCCAGTTAAGAGTGTCCGAAATCAGCGACATACTTTGACGCGAGGACTGCAAATTAGCAGCACTCGCGCCTAGCATCATGACCATGTATGGTCATGCGCGATTGCCAACGAAGGCTAGAAAAACGATAACACTTTGTAAAAAGGAGAATTGAGAACATTTTGAATAAAGTCATTGTTGAGAGTACATCGCTGGAGTTACGATCCTTCGACTCATCATCGAATACCGGTGAATTCCAATTCTTTAAACGCTCCGAAATCCATGATATCCCAAAATCCTTTAAAAACCGCCTGAGGGCACAACAGTTGGTACAATTTATATTACAATATTAATTATGATAATAATACAAACGAAATTAAACCAGAATATAAATCACATTTCTTCAACTTCTCGTAACTTCTCCTTTTCCTTGGTAACTTGGAACTCGCGCAGGAACCCTGAAACATAATAAGTTACATAAATAATTATTAACTGCGATTCAGTTTAAAATTGAAAGAATATTAAAATAAATAAAGATACTTAGCTTCATTTCGCCGTCGACATGCTACCTGAAACAGAAAGAAAATAAAGTATTAAAGCCAGTTTACATATATATATTGCAACGTGATTTCCCGACTCGGTCCGCGATCCGAATCGGGAAGCGTGCAAAATTGGGGTTTTCGACTTCTCACGCCTTTTCGGAAAAACCCGTGCGCCAGGTCTCGAGAGATACCTGCGTGAGAAGCCGAACTTCGCGAAATTTACCGCGGCTAGCTATCCCAGATCGCGGAGAGGGGTGTAGATTGTCGGCGAGGAAAGGAAGCCCGGGAAAGTCGTCTTCATGGCAAGACGGGGCGAATTGACACAGCACTCGTTTAAAATAACACAGTATATTGTACGCAAGAGATGTTCCAAAATTCGGTGTACGCTGACGAGCTGCCGTAGTGTCAAAGATCACCGGGGCGACCAGTAACCGAGACGAGAATCACGTCTTCTCTAACACGCTTTAGTTTTGTTCACGTTAGCCCAAATTCCGTCGCGATTCGCACAAAACCGACTTTGGAAACGATGTTCAGACAGTCTTGACGCGGTCGCGATGGGCTCGACCTCCTCGGCGAGAAACGTTAACCGGCAGCGATCAAACACAATGCGCGCTACAACGTGTTCGCGACTAGATGTTATTTACTCGTCTGGATAACCTACGAAAATACGATTAAAGCTAATTACGCTATTTCGACCGACGGGGTGCTCGGCAGCCACCAGGTAACCCAACCAATTTACGATATCCTATCCACTAGCGTGAGGTAAAGGAGGAAGCGCTTACCGTACCGTTCCGCACGTGGTTCGCAGACGAATAGGACGAGATACGTGAGCTCATCGCATGCGTTGGCTCACACGCGTTGCGTTGCTTCCCCCAACCTTACCTCATTGTTCGGCGGTAAATTCGAATCGCGTAATCGCCGCGCTCGTCATCAGCGGTCGTCCAGCCCTGTCCCTCGGCGACTTTGGTGACGTGTCGGTCCTGGCATCCCTCGACGGCTCTCGAGCCCAGTCGGGTCCCGGTGCATTCGAGAACCCGACCGATTCCGTCGTCCTAAACGGCCTCCTGCCCCCTGAAGGTCGTGGCGGAATCCAGGGGCTGTTACCCAGAACCTCCACCCCATGTCCATTTGAGCGTCGTCTGGCCAGTCTGTGCAGCCGGCGCCGAGTTGGACGGGATCGGTAACCTCGAAGTCGCATCGCTGGATGTTGCCGTCGTTAGTCCAACGCTATTGCCATTCGAATACGCGAATTAGTCATGACTCTGGGTTACACTGGTGGCGCTCGCGATCTTAGTCGGTCTCGTCCCCGCGGAGAATTCGCCCACTTTATGACGCGGCAATCTGCCACGTCACAATATATATATATTTTTGTATTATCAATATTATTAATACTTACGCCACGCTCGGTGTCTGGATTTCCGCTCGGTCCAGATTCCACCTTTCGGGTTCCGGGACGCCTTCCTCTTGTGAAAACCTGAAACAAAAACAATATTATATCTAAATTTACAAATAAAATATTCCGAGACTCGATCAATGTCGAGTCGGCGCCCCAACCAGCCGGGCTGGGACGTTACATCCAGAGATTTCAGGTCGCTGGAATACCGTTGGCTTCGGTTTCCCATAAACGCGAATATCGAGCGTTCCAGCCTATTAAATCGATTGAAACTGTGTTAAACAATGTAATTTAGTGCAATTCTACGTGTTCAGTACTGTAACGTCCCGCGTTCCGGAGTGGGCGTAGCTTCGCCTGAGAGCCGAAATTTTAGGCAGTACACTCCGAATATTCACCTTCTGTTTCAGATTCTATTGGCGGAGACAGTCCCCGACAAGAACCGAGCGGAAATCCAGGATCGAGACGTGGCAGAGCGTGGCAAAGGAGCAGTAACGTATTAATAAAATGATAATATTAATTTTTAATAAATATGTATTTCTTGTTAACTTTCATTTAGGTTACAGATATTTACAAGTGAATCTGGACCGAGCGGAAATCCAGAGTTCGGGCGTGGCGTAAGTATAAGATTGATTATAATTAAATATGAGTAAATAATGTTATTATAATATTCTAAATTCTATTTCAGATTGCAGGTAAGTCTCTTTCATGTATTTCAGCGTTCGAGAATAGAGATACACGCAGGTAAGTATGGTTGATGTCGTTCAGGGGTCACGGTTGACCGTTGGTTTCGAATGTTCGTATGAAATACGAAATTCGGGCGTTGGACACTTATAGAACACGTACGTAAGTATGTTTATGTATTGCAGAGGTCGAGAATGGCCGTTGGGTTTGAATATTCAGATCGGGCGTCGAATTCGGCCGTTGGATTGTTTATATAATTCAAATAGGTAAGTATGTTTTTATGAATTTCAGGATCCCGACGTTGGAGATCGATGTTTCCAGGAGAAGAGGTCAGGTGAAGGGCGTGGCGGTTTCTGGTTTGAATTTAGTTTGTTTCCCTTTCGGAATTAACAGTTTAGACAGGAATTATTATACTATTAATGATTACAATAATATAGAATTTAAATAATGAGTTTGACTCGGAGAATTCGACTTTCGAGGAATCGTTTCGTAGACAGAAGTTTCAATGGATGTTCCGATGAACGTGTATTCCTCAGAATTCGGTATTCGGAGATATAAAGAGATTTTTTGGAATGATCCCCAAGAAACATACATTCCTCGGGAAAATCATTATAGGGAGTAGACAAAGGAGAGGCGTCTTCGAAAGGCGTTTTCCCAGAGAACTATCCCGTAAAACATATTGTTATGTTTTGTGTTCGGCATAACGAGAACTTTAAGGATTAAGGAGTAACTTTAATATATAACAGGGTGTGTAAAATACAAATGTCAACAAAAGTAATTAAATGTATTCTTAGTTTCGGAACATCAACATTCAATGGCGTTTTGTTCGAATATGACAGCATGACAGGTGATCAATCCGATCGCCTTCTTCTCGCTGTCTTCTTGTTCCGGTCGCGAGCACCAGCAGGCCTTGGATCCATCCAAAGGGTGCTCGCAACAATATGATGTTTTATATTGCAAAATGAATGGGAATGGGTAGGAAAATAGGATTAGCTTAGTATTGCTGGGCTCATTACAAACGTAATCATAACCGACAGCGAATTATCATCGCATGGAGTTTGGATTACAGGCGAAGGAAAAGGAACATGATTCCATAGTCGGAATCACTAAATTCGTGTTCGATTTACATACTGTAACGGATACTCAAATAATTCTAAACGCACCCAGATAAAAGGTCGCGATTGCAATCAGTGAACATATATATATCTATTTTTCTGTATATTTCCACATATTCTTTTGCGTTATCGACAATTAGTAAAAGAAAACTTTTGTTTAATTTTCATCTATGTTAGTAATTCCAATAATTTACTTTTATATCCTTGTTAGGATAAGTTGTTTTATGGTAATAAAACCTGTGTTCGTCAATCCAAATTTGTTACTCCAATTCTCTCACCTATAACCCAACTTCTCCCAGGAAATAGAATAAGGAACTAGCAAGATATTCAACAATTTCTATTATATGTTTGTTTAATTTAACATTCAGGTATGATGCACATTTTCTGACCTAATCTCATATTATTGTTATAGTTAATGGTACTAACACTTGTCAAGCACAGAAAACTATTTATATATTGGACCTTCTTTCCGACGTTAAGGTTCGAGGGGGAAGAGTGTGACAGGAAAATAAAACACCTTAACATTCGAAAAGCGCGGTCACTCAATTATCGACAAGATCGCTGCGGTAGGCATAGTAATTGCCAAAATACCCGCAAGAAGTGCCAGCGGCGAGCACGTGCGATCGCGTTCGATTACTACCACTCTGTTCCGAGAATCGATACAGAAACGTCGTACCGAGCTGAGCGAGCGTCACCTTACATTCTTATATTTTACCGTTGTATTTTGTATTATATTAATTTCTATTATATTAAGGTATTATAAAACATCGACAAATACTGTAAGTCAGAAAATTTGATTTTACCTGAATTATATTTCTATATTCTATTTCTATTTCAATTCTATTCTATCCTTTCTCTCTCTTTGCCTCTCACAGGTCATTCAACTCACCCACCCTGAGTAAGTATTATTTTCCGTTTGCCGATTTGTCGTAAAATAGGCTGGCGCCCTGAAACTTTATTTTACATAATTTCAATTTTCATACTTTAGAGCCCCGGCAACCGATGACCCAGGCCGCGCCGGGTGGATGTCTTGTCTCGACAGAATAATAGTCAGATTATTAGTTAAATAAGATTTCATAAATTGTCGAGAAAAGTAAATCGGTCTCATGCTAAATTTTATGTCAAAGTGCCAGCGGCGTATTGCTTTTATAAATTTTATTTCAACTTA
>NW_026532044.1:0-3792 GCF_026283585.1 Hylaeus volcanicus | reverse complement strand
GTAAACAGTAATGATACAAAAAAATTGTTACGGCCAATAAATCGACCACCTCTTGCCATTCAATTTCATATGAGAAACTTTTTTCGTATCTTTAATAGGTTACGAAATAATCGGCTGTCCAGGATTTCGTGGGACATACTGTATGTATAGTCCTATACCAGTATCCCTACATTGCTTTCTCATACAGTATAAGACAAATGCGGACTCACGTGACAGACAATATTCGCAGTCGCTAACTTTCTTCCTTACAATGAAGAGCGTAGAATCGAGAATCCAACTACCATATACTGGTATGTTGCAGTCATCTACAGAAATCATCGAATCTCGGTTGCTTTCGAATTTTCATGGAATATTCCTGACATATTGTACCAAAGAGAAGGCTAATTAAAAATCAGTTATCACTCCTAGATAACGATCTAAATATGTCACCTGCCAACTTTTCCAAGTATCGCATTTCGACGAACTTTTCTCGAATTTACCTTTTGCTCGACCTCCTCCATTAACAGTGACATGTTACGCAACGCGTAAGTTCAACGTTCTCACGATTCGATTACGAAATGGTGTTATTAATTCCGTGCGATCGCATTTGATCTTTGACCACGGTATTTCCGTGAATAACGCTAACGTTCCTGATCTCGCCCAACCGACTCCGTTCACCGTCAGAAAACAAAGTATCCGCGACGCTCCATGGAGATTCTTCCTCCTCCTAGAACAGGAAATTGTTTATAGAAGGGAAAGAGACGCGGAGCCTTTATTGGAAACGTTTTTAATAGAGTTTCACGCCAAGTACAAAACAGTGAATGATAAAACAATACTCGTTTCACAGAACAATGCCAGGAAGTTATGTCGCGTTTATCGCGAAAATTCCCATTTCCATCGGCGAGCGTCCGATCGCAAAAATGACATAATCGTCTTTATTTGCACAGTTACAGGGCACTTTTGTCCTAGATCACAATCACCTTTGGATACCGAGTGACACGATAACACCACCTTTGGTACAACAAACCTCCAGGTGACGCCTGAGCAAGTCCTCGTTTCACGAAACAATCACCACAAGAACAGCAACAGGATCTCAGGCCGAGGCGAGTTTCTTTTTGAGCGTGCAGTACGCCGCGATTCTGAATAACACGTAATTGCACAAGAGTAGACAGATGTCGATCCAGTACTTGCCGTCCGTCATGGACAGGTCCGTCAACATGAGCTCTGGGATGCGATAGTGGCAGTAGGACCTCGGGCAGGACAACTTCTCTCGGTTGAAACCGTATATCGTGTGCACGAACGCGTGCACCGAGTACTTCAAATAACTCAGATAGCTGACGTAGTAGAGAACAACGGGCATATGATCGTAGAGGGCCAGGAATCCTGACAAGACCAGCATGGCGCACGTGATGATGGCGGCCATGAAGGTTCCGTTTACAGGATTCAGCAGAGTACCAATCAAAATTCCGAAACTCTCCGCTATCAGCGTGGTCATGATCGCCACGGCCAGGAACATGAGAAACCTGTTGGTGTCAGCGGGTTGATGGCTGAGGAAGTAGGAGACGCAGCTGTAGACGAACGTGAACATCATCTGCAGAGGCACGTTGCAGATGATAGTCGCGACGTAGTACGTCTTCAATGTATACCAATTATTGAATCTCTCCTTTTTCAACGTGGAGAACTCCAAAGGGAACTTGAGCACCGCCGGCATCATGCTGGTGTAGCACAGATAAACAGAAGTGACCACGAAGAATCCAACGTTGCTGAGAGACTTGCTGCCGTCCATGCCCGAGCCCGTGAACAGCAAGCCGAGCATTATGCCCACCAGAAGATGAATCAGCAGCTTCAGGTAGGTGACCGTCCAGTCCCTGAACAGTTGAATCATGTGCCAGTGCAGCAGCACGACGAACCTCTCCAACTCCGAAGGCGGCTGAACCAGGACCGTCGCCTTGCTCTCGTTCGTGAAATTCGCGTCAGCTTCCTTCTTCAGAATCTGCGACACATTCGACCGCCACGACTGCTCCTTGCTGGTGGCGAGCTTGTGCAGTTGATCGCTAAAGTCTCCGTACTCCCCGCTGATTATCTCTATCATATAATCGGCAGGATTGTGGTATTTGGGGCAGTAGAGGCCAGCACTGGCGAAATACGCGATCGTATTTTTAGTCGCGCCGTCGTACATGCACCTGCCACCCGCCAGGAGGAAGACGTTGTCGAACATCTCGTAGATGGCAGCGCTGGGCTGGTGGATGGTGCAGACAATGGTTCTGCCAGCCTTGGCTAGGCTCTGCAGCAGCCTGATGCACTGATAAGAGGACAGAGCGTCGAGGCCGGTCGTTGGTTCGTCTAGGAACATCACTGGTGGGTTGTCCAACAGTTCCAGCGCTATGCTGAGCCTCTTCCGCTGGCCACCGCTCAGCTGGCTGCACCTGGTGTCTTTCGTCTTGCTGAGATCCAAGTTCTCCAGCACGTCGTCGATCAGCATCTCCTTCGCCTTTCTGCTCAGACTGCTGCCGATCTTCAGATCCGTCGCCATCCGCATGGCTTCGTGCACGGTGAACAGGGGATGCAGCTGGTCGTCCTGCTGGATGTAGCACGACTGCTTTCTGTACTCCTTCAGCGTGTGCTTACCGTCCTTGCCGATGTACTCGATCTGACCCTTCCATTTGTCCCGCTCGAAACCCGTCAAAATGTTCAGCAGAGTCGACTTGCCCGCGCCCGACGGACCCATGATGGCCGTCAGCTCTCCGGATTTGAACGCGCCACTGACTTCCTTCAGGATCTGCTTCGTAGGACCCAGAAACCCTTCTTGAGCCTCGTAGGTAACGTTGGTGAATTCGATGTCGATGCTCGACGCCTGTGGGAGGCTCACCAGCACCACTCGTTGATACATCGCGACCCAGTGAACCGACTGACCCACTGAGAAAAGATTGCAGCTTCTCCCTGCTCCTTATCTATTTCTCCGACTTTGGCGAGTCGTAGGCGTCGCGTAAATCGCGCGTTATCTGCGCGTCTGTTATCGTCCGACCGCAAACAGTTCCTGGCTAGCTTCTGAATTAGGTCAGCCACTCACCTCGAGAGAATTCATCGGTTCTCGATTTCTTTGACGATTTTTTTATCGAATTCGTCGAAATCCTGAAGAAATCAAATTGCGATAGATCGAATCCTCCAATCGAAGAACTCGTTCGCATTTTTTTATTTATCCTCGAGTTATTCGTCCATTGGCGATGCTTCCCGTGGAACGGAGGACGCGTTTCATCCGCATGTCTTTTATTCTCGTAGATCCTCGTTGATTCTCCGCGAGAACGGAATGAGCTCGATCTGCTGGCGAACACGATCAGACTGTCCCGTAGTTGGTATCGCACCCGGCTGGTTTAATCGCCTTCCTCGCCCCGTGTTTCGCTCGTCTATTGGCTGGATGGTGGTTTACGCAACCGTCACGTGAACGCAAAGGATTTTTTCAGACGAAAAAGCCGACGGCATCGTTCCGTGCGTTTATTCTATCTTCGGTATGAATGGACCACTCTCGGAGACTGCCTCAAGTTGTCTTTTTTGTTCCTGACCTCAGCTGCGAGCAATTTCAGGCCTCTTCGATGTGTCTCGTGTTCTGCCGCGCCTGTAATCAATTTTTCGATAGTTTGTTACTCGTCTCTTTTCAAACTACGAGGTGTGTTTTAAGTTCAAGCATTTGCGAACGGGCATTAACCTTTTTTGGAGCAACAGGCGTGTTGTAAGTGGAAAACTTTTTCGTGAGTTGGGATATTTAGGAATTTTTACATCAAGGGGTTCATCCCGTGTGACGGTCGTTTTTTTTAA
>NW_026532043.1:0-1029 GCF_026283585.1 Hylaeus volcanicus | reverse complement strand
TGTCCATTGACTAAAACTTTATATGATCAAAAGGCAGTTTTCAGGACTCAACCGAAATCTGCTTATTTCCAGGTAATTGTGATTGTATAAATATCGAATAAACTGTCAAATTATTAAAATATCATATTTCTAAGTAATTCAACTCCCGGAAACCATTTATTTTGTCTTCTGCATGCAATAATTGAACTGTCCTGATAACTGCCCTTCTATATATAATCAATTGTATCTCACAAAATAGTATCTCTTTTTCAAAATTTCAACGATTTTCGGTTTCAGCAACATCTGTACTACAAATCTAAGTAATTATAACAAAGGAAAATTTGGTGTCCTGAAATCTGCCCTTTGACATACATATATATATATATGTAGTTAAAGCTTTCTGTAACTAATGCATACCAGTTCGAAAATACAAGATAGAATTTACTGCTCATAGAAAAAAACAGCGCTTGCCGTCGCTATTCCTCGCTGTGACTCCTTGTATCTGTGTATTACACACACAACGCACCGTCTCCACTCCTTTAACTTGCTTCCCACTACGTCTATCTTGCTGCCCGCTACTTTCACCTTTTTCCCACTCTGCTGCTGAAGGCATTCTGACCTTGAACGAACACGCGGGTTCGACTCGCGCCACCAGACGCGTGCCTGGTCTAGACGATATTAGAATAGCCGCGAGAGATTTACAAGAGTTAATATATAGGATAGAAGCCGTGTTCAAAGTATTACACGAACGTAACATTAAAATTAATACAGCTAAAGGCGAATTTTTCCAGTCGGAAATCAAATACTGCGACTACGTAATAGATAAAGACGGAATACGTAAAGATAAGTCCAAGTTCGAAGCCGTTTCAAAGATGCCGCGTCTAGTGATGCGCACGAGACGAGACAAATCTCGATCTCGTCTCGATCCCGTCTCGATTTTGAGATGGGATTCGGGATCGAGACTACTTGTAACATTTGAGATCCACGAAATGTCATTGATATGAATGCAGTATATGAGAAATCTGGGAAAGGATGAGGATGGATGCGAGA
>NW_026532042.1:0-1735 GCF_026283585.1 Hylaeus volcanicus | reverse complement strand
ATTGTTTCATCAGCTATTAATTTTGATAAATTATCTGTGGAGGAATTATTTTCAAATATAACAACAGATGAAATAAATAGAATTATACGAATTTAAAAGACCTGAAGACCAGCCTAAAAAGATCCATAAATTTGGTCGAGATGTTTCAAATCTTTGTGCCAGAGTGTTATGAAAGGCCTCAACCAGGTTATTAGTACGAACTGCACAGCCATATACACTGACCCGTGTAGATATGGAGAGCCATACATTGCGTAAATAGGCCATAAACAGCAGTACATTCGGGTAAGTATCACATAAGCGATCAGCCACTAACTGCATTTCATATAATGCTTGTGGAAACATATGCGCTGGTGCTAAAGCCATTGTCATAGCCATTGATAGAATTTCAATTGGTGTTCCGTGTAATCCTAATTTTCTCCATCTCCTCAAAAGAGCCTGAATAATAAAGAAGGATCGTTCAATTCTTCATTAAATACTTTCATGAGACAAGTTGTAGAAAAAATACGCGAGTAATGTTAACAGTTATATTGTACCTGAGTAAAATGGAACCAACAACCATGTATGGTAACCGTTGGGAACTGTGCTTGAATAACTTCCATTGGAGCCTTTTCATAATCGCACATTACAGTTTGTAAATTACCTTGTAGTTGCGGAACAAGTGAAACAATTTTCTTAAATATAGCTTCATACATTGCCGCAGTGCGACATTCGCATAGTGCAAATATGGTAGCGATTCCCTGTAAATTGTCATCATTTTTTAGTTTGATAGTATGAGATAAGCCTAACAAGAATGATCAATAATGGTATACCGTGTCATTATAACGTATGTGCATTGTATAGAGCTGTTGGAAAGGAGGAGTATGCGGGACAACCTGAAAAGAAATCAGAAATGCTAAAATTAACTTTCTTCACTTGAAAAGTATTAACCACATCAATTATTTATCTTAGATACTTACAAAAAAAGTACCATCCATGTAAATTTCTTTTTTATTTCCTAATGCGGTTAACAATGTGGTATTCGAGAATATCAGTGCGTATTTATTATTATTATTTGAAATTGCGCATCCCATATAAATGTCCTCCAGCGCATCATAATTTTGAAGAATTTCATGCGTACATTGCACAGTTTTTGGCAGTGGTGGGCGATACTTTAACTTCTCTCGGGACATAATAGATTTCAAGCTATTATATGAAATATGTAGTGCTGCATTTGGATTCCGGCGACAAATATTGTCAAATATGATTTTATTATTTATTGAAAGAGTTTTTCGACATTCTTCTAAAATTGCTGGTTTTAATTTTAAGATTTCTGCATATTGCGAGTTGCTACTATGTGTATGCTGCTTTTGAAGAATAAATTGTCCATTTTTGTAAAGTAGTGTCCCTGTACAATGTTCTGTCTGACGACAAGAACATCTATAAATGTTATGATTCTTTGAATTTCTATTATAAGAATATCCTTCGTATACATATACAAAAGTATTTTCTCGTTTCCCCTTTAAAATTTCCATTGTGTGTTATATTTTACAACTGTACAAGATATGTCTTAATAATTAATACTATAAAATAATCGAAATCCTGAAAAATTGTATAGTCACACAGAAGATTGCATATAAAAATATATGAAAAAACAATTATAAAATCCCATACTTCTACAAATCTTTGAAGTTAAAACGACAGTGTTTCGCATCGATCGACTTTGTTCGTATCGACTTTGTTCGTATCAATCATAAGT
>NW_026532041.1:0-1430 GCF_026283585.1 Hylaeus volcanicus | reverse complement strand
AGTCATTCCACTGGCCGAGGCATACGAACACCTGGTTGCCGCTCTCTGCAGGTCAACTCCTGTACACCATCCAGAGGACAACGTCGACGACGACATCATCTTCGTCGAGGAGATCATTCGACCCCGATGGAGATTGATCCCGTTCGAGAGCGATTACCAGAATCCACGTAGCCGTCCAGCCTCCTTTGCATCGAGAGATCCACGAGGACAATAGAAGCTAAAACAACGAATAAGGTAAGTAATAAATTATATTTCACACATGTAAGAATTGAATAACCAAAAGTAGCAAGCTCAGAGGTCCCGCACATGCCCTAAATGTGCAAAAATCGAACGCGTTTGCCGTACTGTTTGAAGTAGTCATTAATTCAAATTGGGACGTGACAGTGTTGATAAATCATTAGCTCCGATACACACGGGATCTCCAGAAAGTGTGACAAAATAAACTACGTGTGTATTTTGCATATATAATCTGTCGCGTGATTCTACTATTATAAATTTCTTTGTTTTTTCTATCTGTTCAAAATTTACAACGTTATGGTCAATCATGTCTTCGTCTGAGTCAGAATCTGAGTCGTCAGGTGGGTGAGTATTTCCGTCCGTTGTGTCGAGATTTACGTCGTCTAGCTGTAAAGGTTGTTCGTCGGTTGTACTTGTATTTTCGTCTAATATTATAGGATCGCATTCTATTTGTACCGTTTCGTGCGTGTCGTGTTTAATAGAGTCGTCCTGTGGGGGTTTAATAGTGGGTGTAGTTGTAGTTTTGTTTCGCGAATATATCGTCGTAGGTATGTCGTCTGGGAAAAACATAGCTTCGTCGTCTAAAGGTAAGAAAAGTGATTTTAAAGGTAGTGTAATAGGTTCTTCGTAGCCTAAACCGTGCCGTGAAGAGTTAGAGGTTGCTTCTATTGGATCTAATATTCCTTGGTGGAATCTGCCTAGACCTGTGCCACTGTCGTATCCCATAGATTGCATAATTCGTTTCGCGGATTCGGAATACTGTGGTTGTGGTTCCTTGGGAGGATATAAAAATGTAGGAGTCGGCCTTATTTGCGGCGTAGTCGGAGGAGTTTGATAGTTTGATTCTTGAGATGCTTCGGGAATTTGTTTTAGTGGAATAGGTTTAGAAGTAGACTGAGATTGGGATTGTCGCGGTGCAGAAATTAGAGATTCGGAAGATGACGTAGAATCGTTAGTAAAAGATGACTGTAAAGGAAGAATTTGTGGTGCCGGATTACGAGATAGCGCGTCGGCATTTACATTCGTTTTCCCTGCTTTATGAATTACTTTATATTCGTAATCTTGTAGTTTCAATCGCCATCGCATTAACCGTGACGAAGGATCTTTCACTGAGTTCATCCATACTAAAGGCTTGTTATCCGTTACTAAGGTAAATTCGCGACCGTATATATAGGGTCTAAAATGTATAACTG
>NW_026532040.1:0-4570 GCF_026283585.1 Hylaeus volcanicus | reverse complement strand
TGCTTTGCCTGGCCACGCCAAGCATTTGACTTCCAGGCCGCGGAAATGTAGGCAAATTTCTAAACAGTCTCAGTTTGTGGATGATACGCTATTTAGATTCTTCATTTCACCGCCAAAGTGCGGAGTAGTCACTTTACATGAATTGTCATTAGGATCTGAACGTCCGCACTGTTGAACACAGCATTTTAGCTCCGCATAGATGGAAAGCCCCGAATTTTACATTGTGTTACCCAGTGTCGCCATTGCACTGTGCTGGAAAGCACCTCCATGTACTGGCAGTTCATTTCGATTTCATATATTTTTCTACTTTCTTGTAGTTTTTTATGGGGATCTTCTATTTTTCAATGATAACTCCTTGAGTCCTCCACTTTTTCATGTACTTGGCGTAATTTTTTTACTTTTTTAAAGTTTTTTTCGAATATTCGTTACACTTTGGCGGATCCGACTTCAAGGCCTGATTTTGCAATTTCGGCCTTAAAACTTTATAAACAATAAAATGATGATAGCAAACGTACTTTGATTGTTTATAAAGTTTTAAGGGCGAAATTGCAAAATCAGGCCTTGGAGTCGCATCCGCCAAAGTGTAACGAATATATTAAAACCAGAGTTATTAGAAAATATTTCTTCTTTGCTTCAATATCCTGGAAAAAAACCTTCTAGCCTAATCGCCCATCTTAGCCTCCTGCGCACCCTTAATGTGGGGTTACTCGTTCACCCTGCAGACAGACTTAAACTTGGGGCTGGGTTTTTCAACGAAAAACAACGTTTTTCTTTGTTAATACTGTCCACGCGGGGAAATGAGATCAAAACAGTGTTTGGCCCGATGCCCCGGACCGTAGGGCATACCCATTTATATAGGAAACGTTTATTTAATTCATTTCGTTTATGTTTCACCAAGACATAAAAACTATTGAGCAGCACTATCAAAGATATTGGAATGAAAGAATGGATGGGAGATATTGGGATGGGAGACTACATTTGGTTCCTCATTAGAGAAACGGACCTAAAGAAGAACAAAAGACAAAGCAAAGGCCAAAATTATTTCTAATCGTATTTCTAATCGAAATGAATTAAATAAACGTTTCCTATATAAATAGAAGAAAAATACAAAAACAGAGTAAAGTTGGAATTTTTGTACACTTAATTTCAATTGTTCCTAACTCCGGTATTTCTCCATACATTTTCTTCAACAAAAATTTGTTTTCTTCGTAAAAGTGCGATCTACGTAAACGTAAACAATAAAAAACTGGACATAATTTAACAGTTTCTATTTTTTCATAGCGATGAAAGAAATTTTTATGTTGAATTTTACCCGAAAAAATCGGAGTTTCTCATATATGTTGGTCCGTAACACTTAAACTATTGAATCGATTGGTAAACAATGTAAGAAGCAATTGTTGGAAATTCAATTACCTTTAATATGCCATCTTGCGCGACCCAATCGGACGTTCCTAACTCGAGATATGGCCTAAAATGTGAAGGTATCTCAGAAAAAAATCGAAAAAAAATTCAAAAATTCATATAAAAAAAACGTAACCATAGAAAAATTTTTTATTGCGATTTTCGAGTTTAGCAGGTCAAAATACATAAGAAAAACATTGTGTATGTACATGAAAAATTGTGAATGTACATTTTGGCTGTAAACTAGCGATATCGGATCATCGGATACGCCTTGACCTCGGATATCGTGTCGCGACGATAAAAAATACTGTCCCATTTAAAGAAACGCCGATGCCCTTGTAATTTGTTCCTTTGAATCAAACGACATTTTCTTGTGTCTACTTCTTCCCGTTACAAAGAACACGAGAAATATTTAATCCTTTGCACTCAAGAGGTGACTCTCAGTCACCATTAGGTTTCACACAGCGAATCTACAATACCTACTATTTCTTTAGGTTTAATTTCTTTGGAGCTTGAAGTGTCGATAAAATGATTGTCAGTGAGGTAAAAATGACCTTATTCTCAAATCTAGATAGCTTAGAATTCATGGCAATAGAATGCTAAGAAACATCTCGAGTTGCTGGTAAATACCAAAAAAAAGGCCTAGAGTGCAAAGGGTTAAGATGCAAGAGTTAGGTAGGGCACCCTATAAGGGACCGTTCATTAATTACGTAAGAGTCCTGAGGACGAGGAGGGTGTTTAACACACGACCTTACTTCGGAGGGGAGTAAGGGTAAAAGTCATTCTTACATAATATTTTCCTACTACTCGAAATTCATCTGGCAGAGAGTAAATGATTTGTTTCCTTACTTTAAGATTGGTTCAAATCTTACCTTTAATTATAATAGGCATTTACCTAAATAATTACGTTTTTTAAATCAAAATCTTTAATTTATGTCACATAACGTGTTTTAGCGTAACTAAACCTTTCCTAACAATATTTAACTATTTAACACTTTTTATGAAAATCCTAGGTAAAATCTTATGTAAGAAGGGGGAGGGGAGTCCAAGAATTCTTACACATCCTTACATGGATATAAAGAGGGTCAAATAATGGCCAAAATCTTCCTTAACTCTTTGGGGCACGGTGGGATTAAAAGTGTCCCTCCTTTTTGATGGACCGTAATGCATGATGGGACATTTTTAATCCCACCTCGAAAGTTTGCAATAGCTGCATGTGTATAGGTGTGATACCTTTATTAATAAAAATATAACAATTTTTTTTTATTTAAAACGCAATAAAATTCCTGTGCAACATGGATCTATTTTATGACCTGAATCCCGGTCCCGCAAAGAGTTAACCTTTTGGCGGGTAATCATTTTTGGGAAATACACCCGGTTTATGAGTAAACTTTGTTCCATAACAGAAACAATATTTTATTTCTTCTTAATTCAATGCAGCGTAAAAAATGCATCAAGTCCGGTGTAATGGTAATTTTAACGTGACAAGTCAATTTTTGTGGAAAAATGTCGATTTTCACCTAAGAACGCACGGTTTCTGCATTCAAACGTCATTTTCTCCCTAAAATACCACTGTAAAATTTTTGTTGACTATGCCATTGAAAAGCTGAGACTTCGAGGAAATTTTTCTCGAGAAGTTTTCTCGCTAAAAAACTATGTATTTGAAACCGGAAAAGGGATAGAGGAAAAGTCAAATTTTTGGAAATTGTCAAAATTTCCAGTTTGGCCTGATTTTTCACTTACTATATCTACGTAATAAATTTTGGTTTGGCATTGAGACGATTGAAATTTAACGCTCTTTCTAATAGTATATTTAGTTTTAATTTTGCACTGTAATTTGATGAAGGTATGACCATCTGAAGAGTGTAAGGTGGAAAACCCGGAAAAAAAATTAAAAGTAAAAATACTCCTAAAATAAGGGGTTTTTCGAAAAATGTCCCGCAGTAACTTTTTGTTAGAAATTAGTTGTAGAATCCATTCCCTGGTTTTGTCCAGACTTATCTGTAGACACCCTGTATACATGATTCAATTTAGCACCACGTATAATATTATTGCATTCAATTAAAAAGAGTGTCTTATTATACATTTGTACAATTGACGAGATTGTTTTGAGAACTTTTATGAACGTCAGACATTTGTTATGAATTTATTATAATTATAAGGTTGTAAATTCATCAATTTAATTAATTCAGAACATGTTTGTTATAAGATTCTAAAAAGTGGTATAGTTATTAGTTTTACAAGTTTATAATAAATGAGTAAAAGGACTGATAAAACTGTCCAAAGTCCTAAATTTTAAGGTTCGTAAGAAGAACTTCATATATACAAAAATATGAAAACAGTTATATGACCAGTCGTGGTAGGTTTAATATTAATTAATGAACCTAAATATTCAACGCTTTTTAGAGAAACTGTAGGTTAAATCTTTTGTAAGAACGGAGAAGGAGTGTTCAAGAAACCTTTCGCGCCATTACATCGGGACGAGGGCGATGAAAAAATGGCCAAAATCGTTCTTACGTAATTAAGGGAGTCATCCCGTGTGACGGAGGTTTTCTTAAGGTTTTTTCGGAATTTTTTATAGCGAAATGAAAAAAACACAGAGCTTTCAAATTTCGACTATATGTTTATTCAGCATTTAACTATAACTATAAATTTTGTTAAGCAAACAAATAATGTGGATCACGAGATTTATCGCTCGTATGTAAAAAAAAAGGTAGGTGAACGGCGTCCATGATTCCGGCAGACTGGCTAATCTGAAATAAAAAAGACAAATTGCATGTTAATCTATAGGTGGATGGCTATCGCTCGAACTAGGATTCTTGCAAAGTATTGAACCGCTTTTCTTTCTTCCTAAATAAGTAGTCGTAAAAGATCATGAAATTTTGGGTCTTAATGTTTAAAAGCATATAAAAAATTGAATTTTCCAGATTTTTAAAAAATCCTAGTTCCGCCGATAGCAATCCATCTACAGATTAACATGCAATTTGTTTTGTTTTATTTCAGATTAGTCAGTCTGCCGGAATCATGGGCGTCGTTCACCTACCTTTTTTTTACATGGGTACCATACGAGCGATAAATCTCGCGATCCACACTATATTTTTGCTTAAAAAAATTCAAAGTTACAGTTAAAAACTGAATAAATATATAGTAAACAATTTGGAAACTCTGT
>NW_026532039.1:0-2134 GCF_026283585.1 Hylaeus volcanicus | reverse complement strand
GTTGTCAAAATCTGAATTGCGAGATACCTTCATTCATACAGAAAACTGTTTTTAATATAAATCCATACCACCAAAGTGTTTTGAATTTAAGTTTTTTATGTACAGCTTGTGGAAATGAAGGGGGCCCACAGGATTGGAGATTAACAAATTGCTGCCAGTAAAGTAAAATGTAGATCAATTTTGATTACAAGGTAAGTTGTCAAAATCTGAATTGTCAGGTACCTTACAGAATAGATCCATATCAGTAGTGTTTTTAATTTAGACTTTTTATGTAGAGCTTATAGAAATGTAGTCATTTTCTCATTTCATCATTAACATTAAAATTTTTTGGAGCAAGAAAAAAAATTGCAGGTATATATAATTATTTATAAATTGAACGAATAAGTGTTTATAATTAATAAATTATATAAAATACATATATATTCGCTTTTATTATCCCCTCTCCCTTTATTTTACTCTATTCAATTAAAGAAACAAATAATAATTTAGACTTCTTATGTAGAGTTTACAGAAATACCAATTTTATTTTTATAAATTTAAAATAGATTCTATATAATAAATGATTTGTAAAAAGAAGTGAAATCCGATAAAAAACTTCAAAAAAGTAAAAAAGTACGCTAAGTACATGAAAAAGTGAAGGACTCAAGGAGTTATCATTGACAAATAGAAGATCCCCATAAAAAACTACAAGAAAGTAGAAAAAGATGTGAAATCGAAATGAGCTGCCAGATGATTTGCCTAGATTTCCGCGGTCTGGAAGTCAAATGCTTGGCGTGGCCAGCCAAGATCAAGGTGTCGATGAATAAGAATTGTTTTAAAACGCAAAATAATGAAAGTGTACTCATATTGTCAGAGTTTTAAATTGACAAATTATCTGAAAGCTTGCGAGAGTAAAGGTATTGGCGTCGATGAATGACCTTAGAAATATTTTAAAACCCAATACAATGAAAGTGTACTCATGATATTGTCAGAGTTTTAAATTGACAAATTACCTGAAAGTCTGTGAGAGAGAAAGTATGAGTGTTGATGATCTAAGAATGCCTCGCCTGGCCATGCCAAGCATTTAGCTTCCAGGCAGCGGAAATCTAGACAAATCATCTGGGAGCTTATTTCAATTTCATATCTTTTTCTATTTTCTTGTAGTTTTTTTACTTTTGTGAAGTCTTTTATTAAAATTTACATTGTTTTAGCATATTATGTACAATACATTCTACATGGTTATACTATTGCGCCGGGGAGTGGTGCATCGCGATATAGTCATTGTAGTAAGTTCAATGAAAGATAGCCACGGATTTATAAAAAAACGAACAGCAGCAATTTCAATGCATCTAATCTGCACAAAGATTTTCGCTATTCTCCACATTTAAAAAGATGCCGATTCTCCTCTAGCAACCGGAAACTCGATGATCCGCTTCCGCTCGTTCTCCGGGGCAAGGTTCACACCGTCGCGACCTTGAAAAACAAGTCAACATTTTTTTCTTATCGTATGGTATAGTACTTATCGCGAGGAACAAAAGTCTCAATGGAACCATAGGTCTACCGTCAACCGTTCTCATAAAAAACGATGTTCAAGCTTCGATGATTTTAAAACAGTTTATTTATGATGTTCTTACATTTTACAATGAACTATAGAATTAATAGTGTGCTGTTGACGAAGCAGAATGAATTTATTCATTAGCTCGAGAAATGTATCGGAATAGAGTGACCAGTAACAAAAAATCGCTGTGTACATAGAAATGCCGGATTGATAAGATTTTTAGCAGCTAGTAAGAATTACGATCTTACAGAATTCGTAGCGCTCAAGCACTTCAACCAAATGACCATGTTGTTAGACGAAATTATTGCTAATGGATGCTAAATAGGTTACAACATAATCCACATTTTTTGGAAAATGTATTGTTCACAGACGAAAACAGTTTTCCGAGTAGCAGCATTCTAAATCAACCAAGTACGAGGATTTGGAACAAGTTGTTACTTTTTCTTTGGAGTGCATTGAAACAAATTAGACTTTTTTTTCATATTATGTCTATGTATTGAACCTATGATATTATACAGGATGTTCCAAAAATGTTGTAACAGCTTAAAGGGGTGGTTCGGGAGGTGATTTGAAACAACTTTTTCCTTAGCGAAAATG
>NW_026532038.1:0-1739 GCF_026283585.1 Hylaeus volcanicus | reverse complement strand
ATGAATCTAATTGTAATGTATTATAAGGTGAATGTTGAATGAATGTTGAACGAAAGAAATAATTCATTCTATCGAACTTTTTATTCGGTTTTCGTACATGTTTCAGTAGTCTGTACAAAGTTTTTCAAGAAGGAATATTCAAATCGAGTCGAATGGGATTCACATGTTTGTAGAGCGGGAAAGATGCAGATTTTTGAAGAAGAAAAAACAAACCAAAAGAAATCTTCATTTTCATACATTTTTCTTCTATGCGAACTAAGAAAAAGCCGCGAGAACGGTGAAATGTGAAATTACTGAAATTTTGAAAAAAAAAGAACGAGCTCTTCGGGTGAAAGAAATCACTTCGACTTGATAAAAAAGTTGTTTAAAATTCTTTACGTATGAATTTATTTAGTTCACGTTGAAGAAAAATGTATGAAAATGAAGATCTCTTTTGGTTCTTTTGTGTCAAACCAAAAATGACGTCCTGCAGCTTTCCCGCCGATAGGAGGTTTTAATCGTGAGGTGCTCTACAAACGTGCGTCGCAGTCCGCTCAATTTGAATATTTCTTCTTGAAAAAATTTGTACAGACTACTCAAATATGTACGAAAATAGGATAAAAAGTTCGATAGAATTAACTCTTTTTTTCCGTTCTAAAAAAATTCACGAATACCCGCTTTTTCTAGACCTGCTTATTTTAGACCTGCTAATTCAGGATACCTTAAAAAATAGGTGTACGTATCGACGCTAGATAATTAATGTCAAGGAATCTACGGTAATCGTTGACACGTTGATCGCCACGTCGCCCATATATGGGTGACAGTGCTTTTCACTGAAACGATCGATTCCAAAAGTTGAGTGTCAAAGAAAATGAAATTCTTGAATTTCGATAACGACACAAAAATAAACGCCATACAAATGTTCGATCGTGTAGTTTTCCAGTGGTCTGTAAACAAAATTTAAACACAGTAGACATTTTCAAGAGTATTAATCTGGCAATCAACGCGTTAATTGGGTATCCAGTGTTCTTTGAATTCTCACGAACGATGAAATTCTTCGAATATAGCCGCGTACATGGAATTCACCGATGCCGATGGAGCGTCGCGACCGAAGCGATTACGAAATCAGGTCCTCCTTAAGCGACGTCCTGCTCGAGACGTTGTTTCTTTATGAAATCTATCATCGAGTGCAGCCTCGGTGTATTCTTGACGGAGCTGCCCCGTCTATTAATTTTCAGCCAACACAGTGACACGAGCCTCGGTGGCCTAACGTGATTACAACTTTCTGGATAATCAGACTTCCGCGAAGGAAATACACCGGGATAGCCTGTGAAACTTCCTCTGGACTCGGAGGAAGTGACGACAGTCCGAGGCGTCGGACGTCGTCTAACAGATTTCCGAAAAATAAGTCGCGTTCGTGGAATTTCATTGGCAACTTTACTTTACACGGTTCCGTGAGACTCGTCGAGCATATTTTCCCAAGTACGTCAACATGGCGACTTTTCGGAAATTAATTTTTTTTATGAATAATTTCGTTTGTAGCTTCGTCAATTAAAAAAATGAAAAAATTAAAAGAATGGCCAGCAACCAACATCGAGATTTTTCAAATCTGTTTTTTCCCTGTTCTTTAGAATCGTTTGTACTTGTTTATTCCGCATTTCGTTTCGTTTGTACCTGAATAATTTAAGATTTACAAGTAATTGTTTATACGCGTAAGAGTGGAATTCGTCAATTTTCAAGATTTTTAAAATCTGTTTTTC
>NW_026532037.1:0-3846 GCF_026283585.1 Hylaeus volcanicus | reverse complement strand
TTCCCGTTAGCGAATACAGTTAAGGTGAGCTTTAGCTCTTTAATTGATGAGGAAGATCCCAAGAAAGAGTCACAAATAAGCTGGGATGTAATAGATCTGTTTCCGATTTTTACTGTAGGTGGTCTTCTGATGTCATGGAGTCCTTTGACGAGTAACATTTCTGTTTTGGATTGTGACAGCTGGAGTTTCAGTTTACTACATTCTTGGTTTATGAGAGAGGCTGCATTGTTAGCTTTGTTTTCTAGCTCAATTCTAGAATTTCCTGTGATAACAACCGCGAGGTCATCTGCATATGCTATCGCTTCAAAGTTTCTTTGTTGTAGTTTTGTCAGGATTTCGTCGAATACCAGGTTCCAGAAGTAGGGGCCGAGGATAGAACCTTGGGGACACCCCTTGGTAACTATCTTTTCTATTGTCAGGTGGTTGCTTGTTATTTTGACTTTTCTGTTAAAGAGGTAGCTGTGTACTAGTCTGTAGATGTTTTTTGGGCAGTTGCGTTGTTTTAGGCTTCGGTAGATTTCCCAGGCTTGAATCCGTATTGTCTGTCTGAAGTGTTTTCATGATGGTGGAATATATGTGTCAGTCTTTTTGCAATTAGTTTTTCCAGGACTTTGCTAAGAACTGGTAAGAGGCATATCAGTCGGTATGAACGTGGGTCAGTCTTGTCTTTTCCTATTCTCTTTAGAAGGACCCTAATTTCACCCTGTTTCCAAGGTGCAGGGAAAGTGCCTTGTCTGAGACATAGGTTTAATGTGTCTGTGATGTCATTTCTGAGGAGTGGCCAAGTTTTCTTTATAATTTCTGTTTCTATGTAGTCGTGTCCTGGTGCTTTCCTGTTTTTGAGAGTTTTGATCGTGGAGTCTACTTCGTCAGAACTGAATTCTATGTCGTCTTCTGTATTGGGTGGAGTGTTAGTGTAGTCTCGTACGTCTGTATGCCATTGTGTTTCGTTGTCTGCGTTGTCGTTAGGGATTAGAGTATCTAAAAGTAGTTGTGCGGTCTCAGTCCATGTAAGAGTTTGTTGGTTTTGTCTGATTTTAATGCTTTCCAAGGCTAAGTCTGCGTGAATTTTTCCGGTCAGTGTTTGGTATACGATTCCCCAAGGGTTGGTGTTACCTTCCCTTGTTATGAATTCGTTCCAGCTATTGTATTTGGACTTTCTGATGTTTGTGTTGTAGAGATTGCGGAGTCTTCTATATGTGGCTCTGTACATGTGGACGTTGGGTGTGCCTCTCGCGTTGTCTAATGCTCTTTTCGCTCTGCGGACTTGTTTTCTTAGGTTTGAAAGTTCTGTGCTCCACCAGGGCACGGATCGTTGGAAGCGGGTTTTTCTGGGTATGGCGGTTCTACTGGCGGTTTCTATAGTGTTTTGTAGTATGGCTGTCTGTTCTTCTGCGTCTGTATTGTTGATAGTTTGTATGCTGTTTCTAATTGTATTTTCAAACTTTCTCCAGTCTGCTTTCTTTATGTTATATCTGTTTTCTTTGAAGTGGGTTGCGTCTCGTTGTGGTAGTCCGTAGTTGAATGTTATCGTGTTATGATCGCTGGTGGTTAGGTCTGGGTGTACTGTCCAGTTGGTGATGCGTTCGAAGCATGTGCTGTTTGTAAGTGTGACGTCTATGTTTGAGGTGCCGTGAGTGTTGTCGAAGGTCGGTGTTTCGGATTCGGTGTTTATAATGATTAGTCCGTGGTGAGCTATGAAATTTTCAAGTTTTTCACCTCTATTATCCAGATAGGTACTAAACCATAGAGGTAATTTGGCGTTGGAGTCTGCGCAGATTATAATGTTGTGTCCTCTGAGTTTATGTAGTATTAAGTCCAGGTGTTGTAGGTAAGGGTCAATGTTGTCGCAGTGCTGGAAGTATATGCTGACTAGGTAGAGTTTATGGCCGGATTTGTTCATTTCCACACAAACGCAGTGGGTGTTCGAGAATTGTTCGAGTTTGAGGGTGGT
Organism: Hylaeus volcanicus; assembly: GCF_026283585.1. Classification (NCBI taxonomy): domain Eukaryota; kingdom Metazoa; phylum Arthropoda; class Insecta; order Hymenoptera; family Colletidae; genus Hylaeus; species Hylaeus volcanicus. Next base: position 1,892 of record NW_026532037.1, on the reverse strand, counting down.
GATGATTGGGTTCGAGATGACTATTGCGGATTTTATTTGCCCTGGTGTGGCAGCTCTGGAGAAAATTTTAGTGTCTTTGTAAACTGTGTATGAATTGTAATTTGGTATAAAGTTCCAGTAGCAATAGGGTTCTTGGATCATTATTTCATCTAGTTTCTTCCCTTGAATAATGATTTTTAATTCGTCCATAACAGATCTTGAGTTTTGAGCATTGACTTGAGCGAATCTGAGGTTGTGTTGTGCGGCTGTATATTGAGTCGTGTTGGCGTAATTATCCATAATTGATTTTCGCGATGTGGGTTTCTATGGCGTGTTTGTATGCTGGGCATGTCTGGGCCCTGTTTGAGTGATCGTGTGGGCGATTTGCCCTTTTACAGTTTATGCAGGACGGGTTAGTCTCTTTCGTTGGGCAATTCTTGTACGAATGTCCGTCCTGGGCTCAGTGTCTGCAGGTGGAGACAGTGGCTTTGCAATGGAGTGCTATATGGCCAAAGTTTTGGCATTTGTAGCACCGGCTTATTGCGATGTAGTCCCGGATGTAACAAGCACTCCAGTCGATGAATATTTTATTCCTCTCTTTAAGGATGTTTCTGATTGTAGGGCTGACCTCTATGACCCAGTTGACAGTTTCCTTGTTTCTATATCCGGTTTTAAATAGGAGCTTAAATTCATCGATGTAGCTGTTTTTGCTGATATGTTCTAGGTTTTTTTCACAATTGCCGTTGTGATTTCTTTTTCTGATAGGTGCTTGGGCACGTCGTAAATTATCATTTTAGGCCGTTTTTTATTTGGGAGTCCTGCGGTTAGTCCGATGGCGCTGAGTTTATTGTTATGAAGAACTCTGTCCAGGTCATCTTTGGTCTCTGTTTCGATTAGTACTCCGTTGTTGCTGATTTTCCTGATGCTCCTGATTTTCAGTTTTTCTTTAGCTGGGAGTAGGTTTGCCATGAGTTTCATTTTTGTTTCCTCGCTGTTTTCTGCTTTATTATTTTCTGCTGGGTAAATGGTGATGACGTTTCTTGGTGGTCTGATCGCTTTCGGTGGTTCGACCTTAGATGTAATTTGCACCTTTTGGGCATATGTTTACTGCGTTGTGGTGGAGTTATTTCTTAGTTCATTCAGTTTCTCAAGTGCGCCTTTTATGGCGACATCGATTTGGCCTATTTTTTCCGTGACATTGTCTTTCTCGTCAAGTTTCTTTCTAAGTTCTTTGTTTTCTTTCTCCTTCTCGATGAGAATTTTGTCTATTTCCGTGATTTTACATATTATTGTTTTTATGTCGTCTTGAGTCAGTTCATTGCCAATATTCTTGAAAAAGTTTATTAGTTCTTTGGTAGGTGAAGTCCTGCTGTCTTGTATTTCGTTGCGTTTGTTCGTGTTGTCGTCGGTGAATCTCGTGGTTTTCTGTGTTGGTATCTTTCTTTTATCGTTGGTTGCCGTGTCTGTCTGTGTTTCGTCTTCCGTAGAGTAAATTATGTTCTTCTTTTTCCTTCTAGTTTTCACGACCGTGAAGGAGGAAGTTTCTGAGTCTGACGAAACCAATGTACGTTCCTCTTTTCGTTTCCTTGAATTATTCACTTCGTAGTCCATGTCCGTAGCCTTGTCGTCGTTAGTTTTTGTGATTTTGGTTGTTTTGGTTGGTTTGGTTTTGAGAATGAGTGTTTCCATGCTGGTCCCACGAGAGTGAGGGAAAGGAGGTCGGTCCGAGTAGACCGAGATCTCCTCAGCCATGCATCCCATCGTCGCGCACCGTTACTTGGGATTTAAGGGAAGTTTAGAGAGCTTCCATCCTCGCGGCCCGGGCAATGAAGCCAAGACCCCCGTCTTCTCCGGCCGCCTCGTACTACCACCGGAATCACCCTGTGACTCCGTGAGTGGGTCGTTGAGGCGCA
>NW_026532036.1:0-4049 GCF_026283585.1 Hylaeus volcanicus | reverse complement strand
TCATATAAGGACAAAATCTGTGGGCAAAGCTGACCCACATTTCGGGCCAGATTTTGTCGGATTACAGAGCGCTGCATTACCCGTGTCTATCCCCTTAATACACGCGGCTTGCACACTCCAGCAGTGAGAATCAGCGTAGAGGTCGCGGCCGCCTGGTGGCTATGCTATGCGGCTACCGAAGCAAAGAATATTGTACGGGTGACAAACGAGTGAGTATCATCTATTCGTGCTGATCCACACGGAATGAATTGTGAATCCGGCCGTACAACCTCCTCGTGGTACGCTTCGGGTAATGCTAATGCCGGCGGTATCTTATCGTTTTTGTCATTGTAAAGAGATTGAACAATGTTTTTTCTTCAATTTTTTAAATCCTGTTTTTGTACGTTAAAATGACGTTGAATTAAGACAAGAAAACACGCAATAACCATTACGACGCTGGAAGAACAAAAAATCGTTTTGAATGAGACGGAAACGTAACGTAAAACAAGTGATCTCTCAAGTTTTCAAATCATGTCGCATGTTTCGCCATCGAGGACAAGGTAAAAAAAATCAGATGAGTTCGGCCTTTTGCACAGAGTTTGTCATTCCTTGATTTTTACTGAAATGGCGTCATGTTTTCTGAAAAGTGGTATATATGCAAATTTTTAGGTCATTTTGAAATGGATTATATGCGATTAAAAAAAAATGTCATCAAATTGGGAACCAAAGCCTTTTAAAGGAAAGTTTCTCAGCTGTCCAAAACATTCATTGAAATTTTTCTACGATCATGTATTTACGAGTTATAGGCGTTCAAAGTGAAAAGTACCCGTTTTCACATAATCATAAAGAACTCGGTCAATAAAAATTGTATAGCAAAACCAAAAAAAAAAAAAAAAAACGAAAATAAAAACAAAAGTTTACTCTATAATACCATTTAATTGAATTTGCCAAGAAAAATTTTGTTCGTACTGTGCATACCTTCAAAGTTGACGAAAATGTTTGAACATTCCTTCGTTGCACTTCATTTAAAAAAAAGAAGTGACATGGCCAGACAAAAAAAAATGTTGATCTCCTGATTCGAAAACTACAGATTTCGGCCTACAAAACGGCATTTCCAAATATTTTTTATGACCTTTTTCCGTGAAGATATAGTCACTTGAATATGACCAAAATTTTCGAAAAATTTTAGTGATCCCTCAATTTTGTCCAGCAGTGTATATGATACAGTTATGTATCATATATGTTCTCAAATCATTTCCATGCTCGGAGCATATGAAATCAAATTTTATATGCTCCGAAATTTGTAATTTAATAGCCGTAACAAGGCCGGAAATGTGTGCTATGTTGGAAAATGTGCATCCACTATGCATCGACGAATATTCCCCGAAATTGTCGGTTTTGAAAAATAAGGCCAAACAACTTCTGCAAACATATTTTTTTTCGAATAATTCGCGTAATATATCGAATGGCAGCCTGAATAGCTAATTCAGGTGCACTTGGAACATTAAAATTTAGAGAAATTACATTTTCATCCGTCGATGCACGTGGAGCAACCGATATACATTTTTTTAAGTTACATAGAAACCTTGCGGATTCATCAGATTCGCAATTGGTATCCCCACTTACCAATTGCGAATATGAATTGATAAGCAGTGTTCGATAATATGCTTGAAAGGCTCTACAAGTGGGATTAGTATAGCGGACACATGTTGCCTTATTTGGTCGAAAAAATTTTCAAGCGCGTCTTGGTTAAAATTACGGGTAACAAATTCAACAAAACCAAGATCACGCAAATGAGATTTAAAAAATTTAAAATTCCGAAGTGTCCTAATCCACCTTTGCAGTACCATTGGGTGCTCCTTATCCGCAGGCTATCTTTTCAAATAGCTCGTGCTACGAAACCCCGAAATAGCTACATTCCAAACATTTACTAAGGTCATGTCTGTTCTACTTGTCGACTGCGCAACACTACTATTGACACTGTCGAAAGTATTATTCATAAAATGAATAAGTCGAGCAGTGTCAATTCCATCGCCCGACATTTCACGCGTACCGCACACACTCTTAGCCTTGCTACGGCTCATCAGTGTCATTAGGGCTCCAACTGCTCGACTAAAAACTTGGTCGCAATATTTGACCTTAATTTTAGGGATTTTACTTGGAACAATATGTGTAGCAGTAAGTTTATGCAGGAGTCGGTCCTCATAAACATTACTGCTATCAATAAAATATAGATATTCCACGTGTGCCCATTTAGCCACCCGTGAAATATTATCTTGAAATTTAAACCTCAAGTCCTTTGTCAGCAAGTTGTTGCGGACACATTTTAACAAATGGGGGGAATCAAACAGCGGTACAATCATGTTATTGTCGATTACAATAACATCATGCCGCAGTGCATTCGATTCCTGAAAGGCATTTCTCTTCGAGGAATTTAGTAAGCTTTGAATAGCTTTGCAATTTGTGCTTCCTTGGTCACAAACTGTTGCTACTAATTACTATACCGGCCTGACATGCACGGCGAACTATTTCTTTAAACATACAAACAAGATTCTCAGCTGAGCTGGAACCTTTTCAAAATGAATACGCAACAGGTTGTTTCCACGGTCGCACATCACGAATTCCTTTCAGCATCCACACTGTAGCATGATCCGCGATATCTAAATTACGCGAAAACCAGTATCTACAAATCCCTCAATTACATCCATTGAGGGATTATACTCTAATTGAGGCGATAAGCTAATTTCATGAAAAAGCAGTATCTGTTTTTTTTATCGACGAATAAGTTGGACCGCTGTTTGAGTTCTTCAAAAACATTATCGCAAATTCCAGCTTTTAGTGGAATTTGCGATATTAGTTTCCTAAGAGTTTCGATGCTTGACAAAAGAAATAACATTGCCAAATATCGATAAGCTTTGGAACTCTGTCTTAAAATACTTACAGCTAATAGCTTCTTCTCGTCGGAGAAGCGTCGCGCCGATTTCGTCTTTCCCGCGTTGCGCATCTGGGCAGAGAGCATCGCGTGCAGGGGTGTTGGCAGGCTTTCTAAAACCTGACACACACCGGTCTGCACGAAATGCTCAATCTTCTCGATGCGTTGTCTCACCGTTGACCTCCGGCGCCTGAACTGCCTGGCTGTTCTCAAAACTATTCCCAGAGCTTTGAACAGCGTTTTCTTTCAGGGTTCCTCCATTTTGGGTTTTTTGATGATTCTTCCTATGTTTTCTATGGAAAGAAAAGTATATATAAGTAATGCAATTATGTATAAATGTGTAAATGTATTTTACATATTTATGTATCATATTGGCCTGTATGATATATAGTAAAATATAAAACACAAAGATACCATCGAGTGACGGTATAATTTCTCACTACTGTGCTTTACTGGATGGTTGGTGAAAGTCCCCCAAACTAGAGGTGACTGAAAAGACACAGACTTTTCTTCGAGCCACACTGTATAATCATATTCTGATACTTGAATAGTGACCCGGCTTCATCGTTCGTACGAGCGCGCGGTGCTTTCGTCAAGCGATAGCTTTTGCCTAGGCCAATACCGAGAACGCGTGTTTGACCTGGCCAATACCGAAAATGCGTGAGGGTAGATGTGTCGCCATTACGCGACAACCAATTGAGCCAACCATCCACAACCATCAAGCAAAGCACAGTTGGGAACATAATCAGAACTACAATTTTTAAACATGTCTGTGGGTCTGAAGCTAATATAAGCTGCAACTTTAATGGAAGATTCACGAAACTGAAGGAAACTTTTGAGAAGACCCTGAAAGTAGCATCCATCAACACTTCAAACGGAAAATAAATATAATTAGAGAGTGGTATATATTTTCCGTTTAGTTATATGAAACTTACATGAAAGTGGTAAGTAGACTGCGGATCTTTATGCATTTATAGAAAATTTCAATGTGCAAGAAACTACAAAATGCAAACAATATGTAAGAATATAAAAAAGATTAAAAGTAAAGTTAATGTTATAACATTTGCAGAATTATTGTTATTATATGTATATGTTACATCCGGCCCTGCCGGTGTCCCTTTTCATCGACCTCGCATTG
>NW_026532035.1:0-1218 GCF_026283585.1 Hylaeus volcanicus | reverse complement strand
CTTATAGTTGCTATAGCTTGAAGTCGAAGAATCAGTTTTATAGTAACCACCTCTTATAGTTGCTATAGCTTGAAGTTCTAGAATCACTTTTATAGTAACCACCTCTTATAGTTGCTATAGCTTCTCTCATTCTCTCTTCAATTTTCTCTCACTCCAGCACCACCGCCCTAGAACTAGCCATTCTCATTCCTAATAAAATCACCTTTTCTACATATTTATCAATCTATAACAAACGAAGACAGCCACATCTGCAAATTTCTTCCAAGCGAGTCCCCGAACCAATACCTCTCTAGTATTTCTCTTCAATTTTCTGCGATTTTTTCTCCGAGCCTTCTTAATTCTCCACGTACCTGTACCCAATCCTCAATCACGTACTTTCTACAAAATTTCCTAGGGTTCTCATCGAAAGGATCGATCGCTGTACGGTGTACGGTTCGCAATGGAAATCCCTGTCTGACCGTTTCCACGCGTTTAAATCGATTCCCGGCTGGAATCGGTACGGCCGTAGGGGAGAGAAAGGAGGAAGAACGGTTCCTCGGAGTTCATTACGTCGATACGGGATCTCCTACCCTTTGGCCAAAACTTCGAAACTTCAATCTCCGGTACACTGGTTCCGCAGAGTTGGCCGAAATTCTCACGGCTCTTGTAATTAAAGCCGGTAAACCTCGCCGCGGTGGAACCGCCTTTACATTCCAGTGTACCTTCCCCGAGACTCTGGCCGATCGATTAAGTCGATCCCGGGCGTATTGCTTCGGCGTGCAGCAAAACGACCGCGGCGACTGTGGCGGGATCCGAGCTGGATGAAAATTTCGAGCGTCGCGTCGATCGCGGAAGTGCTATCGCGGCTGTGTTACGTAACGTGGCCTGGACTGGATGAGAAAGTACATAAAAGTAATCGTTTTAATTGTCAGATTTATTTTATATGGGATCGTATGAGGTTTGCTAAAGGAAGCTTCGAGATTTTTATTACTATAGAGTGGTTATTGCGTTGTGATCATTTGAGATAGGATGCAGTTAGCGTTGACTGTAGAAATTCTAAGGTAATATAGCAAGTTATATAACAACTATAAGGGGTTACTGTAAAAGTGATTCTGGGATATCGAGCTATAGCAACTATAAAGAGTGATTACTATAAAAGTGATTCTGGAACTTCAAGCTATAGCAACTATATGAGGTAGTTACTATAAAACTGATTCTTCGACTTCAAGCTATAGCAAC
>NW_026532034.1:0-1259 GCF_026283585.1 Hylaeus volcanicus | reverse complement strand
CTGGCATTTTGAAATAATATTTAAGAAAGCATTACGCCGTTGGCACTGTGAATTGAAATTTAAGAAAGCAATACGACGCTGGCACTTTGAAATAAAATTAAAGAAAGCATTACGCCACTGGCACTGTGAAATGAAATTTAAGAAAACAATACGATGCTGGAATTTTGAAATAAAATTTAGGAAAGCATTACGCCGCTGGCACTTGGAAATAAACTTTAGGCAAGCAATATGCCGCTGGCAATTTGAAATAAAATTAAAGAAACCATTACGCAGCTGGCATTTTGAAATAAAATTTAAGTAAGCATTACGCCGCTGGCCTTTTGAAAATAAAATTCAAGAAAGCATTAAGCCGCAGGCGCTTTGAAGTAAACATTACACAAGCTATACGCAGCTGGCATTTTGAAATAAAATTAAAGAGAGCATTACGCCGCTGGCACTGTGGAAGGAAATTAAAGAAAACAATACGCCGCTGGCATTTTGAAATAAAATTAAAGAAAGCATTACGGCTCTGGCACTGTGAAATGAAATTTAAGAAAACAATACGCCGCTGGCATTGTGAAAATAAAATTTAAGAAATCATTACGCCGCTGGCACTTTGAAATAAAATTAAAGAAAGCATTACGCCGCTGGCACTGTGGAAGGAAATTTAAGAAAGCAATACACCGCTGGCATTTTTAAATAAAATTTAAGAAAGCAATACGCCGCTGGCATTTTGAAATAAAATTTAAGTAAGCATTACGCCGCTGGCCTTTTGAAAATAAAATTCAAGAAAGCATTATGCCGCTGTCATTTTGAAATAAAATTTAAGAAAGCATTACGCCGCTGGCACTTTCAAATAATATTAAAGAATTCATTAGGCCCCTGGCACTGTGAAATGAAATTGAAGAAAACAATACGCCGCTGGTACTTTGAAATAAAATTTAAGAAAACAATACGCCGCTGACACTTTGATATAAAATTTATGATAGCAATACGACGCTGGCACCTTGAGATAAAATTTAAGGAAGCAATACAGCGCTAGCACCTTGATATAAACTTTAGACAAGCGTTACGCCGCTGGCAATTTGAAATAATATTTAAAAAAGCAATACGCCGCTGATAATTTGAAAATAATATTCAAGAAAGCATTACGGCACTGGCATTGTGAAATGATATTTAAAAAAATAACACTTAGCTGGCACTATGAAATAATAAGTAAGGACGCAATACGCCGCTGGCACTCTGAAATAATATTAAAGAAAGCAATACGCCGCTGGTAC
>NW_026532033.1:0-4420 GCF_026283585.1 Hylaeus volcanicus | reverse complement strand
AAATCTAACATAGGGTTTTGCATGGCGACGTTCACATTAATCTGACGTGACGTGGGCTGACGCCATCTGACGCATCGTCAGATTAATGTGAACGTCGCCATGCAAAACCCTATGTTAGATTTTCATATCGCCCGTCTTATGACGCGGATCACGTCACGTCAGAGTAATCTGTGCGACCCTTACGGATAACTAGCAATAAGGAAACAAGGCTGTATACATTTTAGTTGTAAGCCAATAAACGTATTAACTACATTTTTACTAACCTTTAATATATATCTTAATAACTAAACGTGTTTTAATAATTCTCCTGGTAAACCGAGTTCCTTTCACATATGTGTATCTATAAGCAGCTTGCTTGTTTTATTTGCATAAATTACATCATTTTTGTAATTACTCATTTGGTTGGAGTGAAAACGCGTTATTCACATTTTTATTCATAAATTTATTTATATTCATATTCACAAATCCGCATGATGTGAATACACTCATATTCATATTTATGGACATGAATACTCTCATCTCTGAAATGAAGAAGAAGAACGGTCCACGAATTAATGTTCTGCATTTGTTTTCAGATTGTGTTGCAATCCCGCGACTACAATGCCCTGTCGATGTCCGTAATGGCGTTCGTAACAATGATTTACCCTCTGGAGTACATGTTCCCTGCAATACCGTTGTTACCCACGTGCATGAGCTTCGCGGAACAGTTGTTGCTTGCACCGACACCATTTGTTATCGGAATACCCGCAACTTTTTTATTGTACAAAACGAACTTTAAAATGCCCGATGACATATGGCTAGTGGATCTAGACAGCAATAAGATAAACGCACCCACTGGCCTGGGCGACCAGTTGCCACCGTTGCCCGAGCCAGAAGGCAGCATACTAAAGAACCACTTGAGACAGGTAAATAAGAACGATTAACCAAAATCACGGAGAAAATCTATTCAAGCGAGAAATAAACGATCGGCGCGGTTGTGAACGTTATTAATTAATCCCTTGCTCCTCCGTTCGGTTCTGCAGGCGATGCAACTGATGGACCAAGCTGGCTCTGGTGTAAATATTTTCACTACCAATTTCTGCATGTAGCGTTTAGCTCTCACGTCCTTGTGTTGTAGTTAGCGGCATGGAGATTATATATAATATTTATATTTCTTTTTTTTTTCTTTTTATATATATAGAGAGAGGTTCACAGAGTTTTTTATTTTGACTATTCGAGGGAAGGTAACGTTTTTTGATTGAGCCGAGAGAGTCACAAATGGTATGGTTGCTCCTTATTGTGGGGATTGTTCAGGCTTTGGGTTGGGTCACCAACAGAAAATTACAATTTTATAGCAAAATTTGGGAGGAGTTTTGTTGATTTTGATAGAAAGTATTCATTTCCTGGATTCTCACGAGGAAACTAAAATTTGACAAGAAATTTTGTAAGCAGATTTGTTGATTTTATTAGAAATTATTCATTTTCTGGGTTCTCATGATTAAACTAAAATTTGACAAGAAATTTTGTAAGGATTTTTGTTGACTTTATTAGAAATTATTCATTTCCCGAGTCCTCGGGAGGAAACTAAAATTTGACATAAAGTTTTGTAAGGAGTTTTGTTAAATTTGTTAGAAATTATTCATTTTCTGGGTCCTCAGGAGGAAATTAAAATTTGACATAAGGTTTTGTAAGGAGTTTTGTTGATTTTATTAGAAATTATTCATTTTCTGGGTCCTCATGATTAAACTAAAATTTGACAAAAAATTTTGTAAACGTTTTTGTTGATTTTGTTAGAAATTCTTCATTCTATGATTCCTCACGCAACTAAAATTTGACATAAAACTTTGAAAGGAGTTTTGTTGATTTCATAAATAATTCTCAATTCTTTGGGTTCTCGTGAGGAAACTAAAATTTCACAACAAAAATTAACACAGTAAGTTTTATTATAACATTCTAATTCCCTGTTGGGTTCCTAAAGGAAGCTTCGAAATAAGGAAAGCAACGTTTGTGAACGTCCTAGACAATCAAACACGAATTGTTCTGTGCACCTTATCGATGCCACCCACAGAACGCGAACCATTAACTTGATTTTATTGTTTAACTCGATGAAGAAGAGCTTGGAATAGAAAGGGAACGTGTAGGAAGCCTAGCCATAGAGTTAGATCGATTAGACGTAGTTGCTTCAGTGATAACGCCGAGAGGAGTTTCGTTCGAAGGCTCTAATTAGGGAATCGTTTCAATTGCTTCATTAGTCGACTCTTTTTTCAGGCAATGGCTAGCATGACTCCGCAATTCCTGCCGCAAGACAATCCACCGCGAATGACGCTTCAGACTCCCAGCAGGAGGGAGAGCATGTCTTCTCATCTCGCCAATTTGAAGTAACTTTTTATACAATATTTAAGAATAATTCCAAGCAAAAAAGACTCGAAATTTCAACATTTAAATAAAGTTTAAATGTGGCGAAAAATTCAGATCAGTGATACTGCTCTTGTAAGAAAATGACCAAACCAAAAACAACCATCGCCACAGTGATTCAAATGACCCGAAAATCCGGACAAAATATAAGGAATCTTCTGACTTGTATGAAACTTCGTATACTGGTTTTTTTTTAGTTCGCTAATTACAAATCTGTAATCAAAATTTAAAAAATGAAAATGGCGGATCCAATATGGCCGACTTGTATGCCAAAAAGTTAGAACCAATGTAGTTGGAACCAATTATGGTCTCATTATGATCACAAACCTCTACTGCATTTAATGACACCAAAATAAGCACCGGGACGCACAGGGAAGTATAACAAATTCCTTGTTAAGGAATAACAAGTTACAATAATAAAGTTTTAGAATAAAAAAAAAATAATTGAATTCTTGATTATTTTTAAAATGTAATAACTATGTACATATGCATAATTAGAAAATTCTAATTGCCGTAAAGTATAGTATAGACCTTCCATAACATTTTCCATAATGCAAGAATGTATATTATGAAACGCTGTTTCACAAGATGGCTGACGACGAAATGTATACCACAAAAACTTGTAACTTTCGACGAAGCACACTACTTTATGAGTGCGCCTTATGAAACCGCCTTTTCCAGCGTTTCCTCGATGAAACACAGACCCAGCGTCGACCACCACGGGCATCCTCAAGGCAGTCCACTGGGTTCTCCTGGCGCAAGCATAATGTCAGGACAAGGTCGTCGAGCCTCCCTTTCGCAATCGGGGGGTTCCTCGTCTCCCCAGAAACCTCCATCGCAGTCCATCCCTCCGTTCAACCCTTTCATCTACGCGAACGACGTGGACTCCGTGGACATCGCCACCAGGGTAGCGATGGTGCGGTTCTTCAACTCTCAGAACCTCCTGGCGAACTTCACCGAGCACACGAGAACCCTGAGGCTGTACCCCAGACCCGTGGTCGCCTTCCAGATCAATTCGTTCCTTCGTTCGAGGCCACGCGCCAGCCATTTCCTGAACAAATTCGCGCGAACACAGGCGGTGGAGTTCTTAGCGGAGTGGTCTCTCACGCCCAGCAACGTGGCGTTCCTCAGGGTTCAAACCGGAGTGTTTGATCCGACTCAGATTGGCGACAAGCCCAAGTGGTACGCTTCCGGGCTGGAGCCTATCTACTTTCCTGTCTGGGACTCCGGTAGCTCGCTGGCGAACGCCCTGAAGGCCATGAAGGAACACGAGAGTCAGCCTACCGACGAAAGCGGATCGGACTCTGAAGGCGCGGAGAGCACTAGTTCCTCTTACTCTTCTCTGAGCGACTTCGTCTCTGAGATGGTCTCGTCAGACTTATCGCCCAGTAAGTAACTTGTAATTGTGTTCAAGTACTAGATCGTGGGCCAAGCGACTGTATTTTTGGGTTCTTGTGAGCAGATTGTATTCGAGGGATGCGTGGAAAACATTATAGATTCACAGGCGAGTTTTATGTCTTGTAATTTATGAGCAAAATCGAATCTGGTAGAGTGATGACTAGATTGCGGATTTTATGGATTTATGATGTACAATAATGTATTAGATTGTCCCAAAAGTCTCTTTAAGTATGTGATTCAATTGTGTGCAATACATTTTGCTCTGTTACTGGTATAAAATCAACTTCTAAGGGATACGGTTGTCTATATTGGTATACAGGTTGTCCCAGAATTAGTGTAAGAACCGGAAATGGGGGTTAGCTGAGACGATTCTGAACCACAATTTCCTTTGCAAAAATGTCAGATGGTGCTTCATTTTAAACAAAATGATATCAATGATCTTCAAAACAAGGTGTTATAATTATTGGGTTTCCTTACGTAAAAAATGCCGGATGCTTAAGAAGAATGAGGAAAAGGTTCTTAAAACGTGAGATGCACACTTCCCTTGAAAACATTTTATTCGAATACTTATTTAAGGGGGGTCCCGTGCCTTGTATGCGCTCGTACGCACTCAACAGCTCCACATCAC
>NW_026532032.1:0-4167 GCF_026283585.1 Hylaeus volcanicus | reverse complement strand
AATGGTGGCCAGGAATACGGCACCAGGGCCCGACGGCATCCCTGGGCCGGCTCTCGCTTTGGCGCTGCGCGTCCTGGGTCCCCGGCTCAGGCGGCTATTCGACGGCTGCCTAGAGTCGGGGCGGGTTCCGCTGGCCTGGAAGCAGGCCCGGATGGTCCTTATCCCGAAAAAGGGAAAGCCCGCGGATTCGCCCTCCGCGTATAGGCCGATCTGCCTCCTCGACGAGGCGGGCAAGCTCTTCGAGCGTGTGCTCCCTGCCCGCCTGTCGGGGGGCCTGTCCGACGGGAGTATGCAGTTGGCTGACTGCCAATACGGTTTCCGCGAGGGCCTGTCGACGCTTGACGCGATCGACCACGTCCATGCCCTCGCGGGCCGGGCAGTCTCCCGGGGTGGGGTGGCGTTGGCGATTAGTCTCGACATCGCCAACGCATTTAACACCCTGCCCTGGGGCACGATCCGGGAGGCGCTCCGAGAACACGGAGTGCCTCCATATCTACGGGTCGTGTTAGCCGACTACCTGTCGGACAGGTGGATCGAGTACCCTGGCAGAGGCGGGGTGCCGATGCGTCGGAGGGTCAGCCGAGGCGTGCCCCAGGGGTCCGTTTTAGGACCCCTGTTATGGAACTTTGGGTACGACTCGGTGTTGCGCGGGCTCCTCCCACCCGGTGTCTTTGTGGTCTGCTACGCAGACGACACATTGATCATCGCGGTGGGTCGGGATGGGACCAGGGTCCACAGGCTGGCGGAACTAGCGGCCGCGATCGTGGTCGCGAGGATCCAGGCTCTGGGGCTTCGGATCTCGCCGCAAAAGACGGAGGTAGTCATGTTTCATGGGCTACCTCTGACGCGGCGGCTCCCCCAGACCTGGATCCGTGTGGGTGATGCGGCTGTCCGGGTCGAGGGCCGGATGAAGTATCTGGGCCTCGACCTGGACGGCCGGTGGCGCTGGGAGGGGCATTTCGACCGCCTGGTCCCCCGAATTGAGGCGGTGACGACCCTGTTGGGTCGTCTCCTGCCCAATCTCGGGGGGCCGGAAGAGAGGGTCCGCCGCCTCTACCTGGGGGTCGTGCGATCCATGGCCCTATACGGGTCACCCGTATGGGCGCGCGACCTGGTGGCCTGCCGTCGTGGACGGCACCTGCTTCGCCGCGTGCAGCGGCATATGGCCATCAGGATCGCGTGCGGGTATCGCACGATCTCCCACGAGGCGGCAGCCGTCCTGGCGAGGGTCGTCCCCTTTGATTTTCAGGCGGAGGCACACGACGACGTGTATCGGCGTGTGCAAGATCTCTGCCGGAACGGGGGCGATCCGCAGGACGAGGCGGTCGAAGCCTACCGGCGCCAAAGGTGGCAGCTGGCCCGCGAAAAGTGGCGGCGCCAGCTCCTGGAGAGCGTCGCCGCCCGAAAGAGGACGGTAGCGGCGGTCTTGCCGAGCTTCGATGCTTGGCTGGACCACCGACACGGGCGACTCACCTACCGGCTCACGCAGGTGCTCACCGGACATGGTTGTTTCGGTGAGTACCTGCACAAGGTGGGGGCGGAGGGGTCGCCCGCGTGCCACCAGTGCGGCGCGGAGCTGGACTCCGCGCAGCACTTGCTGGAGGAGTGCCCGGCCTTCTCGCGAGAGAGGCGGGCACTCCGTCTAGCTATTGGTGGGGACCTCTCGCTTCCGGCCGTCGTTTCGGCCATGGTCGAGAGCGAGAGGTCCTGGACCGCGGTGTCCTCCTTCTGCGAGACTACTGTCTCGCGGAAGGAGGATGACGAGCGGGATCGGGAGCGCACCGATCCCGCTCGCATAGAGAGGAGGAGGTTGAGGCGGGCCAGGCGACGGCGGCTAGCTGCTGCCCCTGCCGCAGGGGGGACTGGTCCTCCCCCGTAAACCCTCACCACCTCCTGGCAGTCTGCCGTGTAGGGCGGCCCTGCAACGTAGCCGGCGAGCTCAAGATTTGGGCTCGCCGGCTGCGAGCAGGGCCGCTGGGCATGGGGGGGGGGGTCGTCACCCGACGCCCCCTCCACTCCTTTGGAACATGCCCGACGCTTGCGCCGCGGGGGGCCGTTGTCCCCATCGCGGCATATTTCCCTGTGGGTCGGGGAACAGAATACGCCCACAGTAATCCCAGCAATCCCGATGGGGATGCCTGGTCGCAGATGGTGGGGCGGCGGGCGTGGAGGGCGGCACGCCCATCCTTGGTTCCGCCCGTCGCCTCGGCCCCTGTCCGAAGGGCGCGGATAATGTGAGCGCGAGGGCGAAGAGGGTACCTCCACGCGTGGTGGCCCCTCCCCGTTCGGCGGCGGTGACAATCATCGTCCCGGAGGGGAGCAGGGTCACCTACGAGGAGGCCATTAGGAGGGCTCGCCAGGACGTCGACCTGGGAGCCCTCGGGATTGAGGCCTTCTCCTGGAAGAGGGCCGTCACGGGGGGCCTGATTATTCAGGTCCCGAGCGCCGATGGGGGCCCGAAGGCAGACGCCTTGGCGGCCAAAATGACCGCCGCCTTGGGGGGCCTGGAGGTTAGGGTGGCTAGGCCCGTCAAAAAGGCGGAATTCCGTTTGATGGGGCTGGACATATCCGTGACACCCCAGGAGGTAGTTGCGGCTGTTGCGAAAGCCGGGGGCTGCACCGCCGAGTCCGTAATGTTGGGGGAGCTGGAGGCCCCACCCAATGGACTCGGCACCATTTTGGTGCAGTGTCCAGCCGTGGCGGCCTTGGCCATCGAAAAGGCCAAGCGAATTAGGGTGGGTTGGTCCCTCGCCCAGGTGGTGGTGCTGGCAGCCCGGCCGCTGCAGTGTTTCCGCTGTCTTGCCGTAGGGTATGTGCGGCAGCGGTGCACTGCAGCGATTGACCGGAGCGGGCACTGCTACCGGTGTGGGAGCTCCACCCACAGGGCCGCCGAATGCCGTGAGGCACCGCAATGCGCGGTGTGCGCCGAGTTGGGCCGGCCTGCGGGACATAAGGCGCGGAGCAAGGCGTGCTCCCCGCCCCCAAAGAAGAAGAAGGGCCGAAGGGGGGTGGCAGGTGTGGCGCCACCCTCTGCGGCAGCACGGGGAGGTGGAGGGGATGCTACACTCCCGTCTACCTCCTCTGTGGCAGCTGCGATGGAGGTGGAGGCCGTGGCGTCAGGGGAGGTGATTTCCCTCCCTCTACCAATGCAGCCGTCTGAGGGAGGTCCTGTGACGGCCTTGAAATGGCGCACAGGGCTTCCCTTGGGGTATTGCAGGCCAACCTGAACCACTGCCGCCGGGCACAGTACCTTATGGTCCACTACCTGGCGGAGTGGCGGGTTGGTCCAGCGGTGGCCACGGAGCCGTACCAAGTCCCCGACCATCCACACTGGTTCGGGGACGAGGACGGCCTCGTGGCGATGTGGTACTGTCGCCATTCGGCGACTGTTCCCCCCTGCACCGTGGTCGAACGGAGCAGGGGGATGGTTTTGGTAAAATGGGGATGTATCCTAGTCCCAGAATGCTACACTACACCCAATCGTAGTGCTGCCGAACTCGGGAGGTTTTTGGACCGGCTGGGGGCTATGTTATCCCCCTATATGGCCGACCCAGTGCTGGTCCTCGGGGACCTCAATGCGAGGTCCACCGCGTGGTGTAATCCGAGGACCGGCTTCCGAGCCGCAGCGCTGCAGGATTGGCGGAGGGGATGGAGTTCCGGTTATTCAACCGAGGCTCCGTACCAACGTGCGTGAGGTGGAACGGCTGGTCCATCGTGGAAGTATCGTTTGCGTCAGCCGCCGCCTCACGCTGGGTGTCTAACTGACGAGTCTGGGAGGGTGAAACGTTGTCGGACCACAGCCACGTCCATAAGGAGGGCTGTGTTCACCCCTCTTCTGCCCCACGCAGAACTGTACGGGGTGTACAGGTCGGCGGCGGTGGCCCTCAAGCGCGCGATAGCCGCAGCCAATGCCAGAGCGTGGGATGAGCTCCTGCTCACCCTCCGTGACGATCCGTAGGGGCGCCCATACAGGGTGGTGCTGGGGAAGCTCCGCCCTTGGGCGTCCCCTGTCACGGAGAGGTTAGACCCGGATTTCCTGGGGCGCGTGATAGATACCCTCCTTCCCCTCAACGATGGGGGTGAGGGTGTGTTGGAACGCGCCCCGAGTCCGACTATTGAGTGGTCGGATGAATTCCGGGTCACGGACTCTGAGCTGTCCCGGGCTCT
>NW_026532031.1:0-3612 GCF_026283585.1 Hylaeus volcanicus | reverse complement strand
CGCCCATCGCAGGCTTCCGCGACGGACCGGCGGGCGCAGGCCGACTCGACCTCGCCGTCGAGGACGCACTCGGCCGCGAGGGGGGCACCGGCACCGATACCGCCGGATCGACGGGCGGCGGCACCGACGGCACAGCGACAGGCGCGACCGGGCCCTGCGCAAGCCGGGCTTCCAGCTCCGTCACGCGGGCCCTGAGCTCGGCCACCGTCCGCTCCAGCTCCACCTCCCGGACCGAGGTCTTGAAACGCTTCGCCTGTTCGACTGCAGCGTGTCTGATGGTGGCCGCTGTAATCCGCAGCTGGCGCACCATCGACCCTGAAGGTTGTTGGAGCATTTCGCAACCCTCAGGACCGCCTCCGAGCTCTCGAAAATCCGTGAGCCCAGTTCGGCGGTCGGCGCGTGGCGCATCTCCGCCGCCAGCTCCTCTTCGCCCTTGAGGGGCTTGCAGGACCTGGAGATCCGGACGGAGGACACTAAATGGTCCGCGACGTCCATCGCCAGGCGCTGCTCCCTCTCACTAGGCTTTCGCTTAGCGTCGGCGAGGCCGACACAATCCCCAGCAGTAGGGGGTCGACCTCGCTTCCTCCTTAGCGGCGACTGCAAGGAGCGCGCCGACCACACCGAGCTGTCTGACCGGTCGGAGTCAGCGCCGGTGCCGGACGCGTCTGCAGCCGCCAGGAGGCGGCCGGAGCGGAGCTCCCGCCCCTCCACCCTCTCCAACCGGACGACGGGCTGCGCGAGAAGCACGTCCTCGCGCACCCTGACGCCGGAAGACGCCGCAGCGGAGGAGGTCCCCGCTACAGACGTCACTTCACCAGGCGCATTGCTGAACCCGGGGGCCTGGTGGCCCACCCCGGGGTTCTCCCAGTCGTAAGATAACGACGCGGGGGAGCCTGGTCGACTACTCCTCACCGCGCCGGTACTGAGGGATCCGACGCCCTCTGCACCGTAAACGCTTAATCCTCGGTTGTCCATGCTCATTTTCAAAGCACCCAATTGCGGGTGGGCGCCGTACCCATGCCTCCAAACGTGCCATGTCGTCAACAGAGGATCCGCCAGATGCCAGCTCACCGCGTTCGCCCTCCGCATCCAGCAAGTCGGTTCTCGCAAGGGAGCGCCGACTCCTGAAGCGGAGACTCAGGAGCACCACGAGGAGGTGCGGTGAGTGGACTTGACCGGACGCAGCCCGCCGACTTCGCCGAAATTCCCCGCCCAGGAGGACGCCGAAGCGCCACCCTGGTGTAAGGGAATATCAGCTAGGTCGTGGTTTTTGACCCGACCTGGAGGTTTGTGGAAGAGGCATGGTGACCTCAACCAAGTGCCCCAGTGCCAGGAAAGCGTGCGCCCAGCCTCATGCTCCCAGTGAAGGGTAACCGTAGGTTAAGGTGTTTGGTTGGCCCGCCGGAGACGGAACCGCGACCCGGCGAGGGAGGCGGCGCTGTATGAGGTCTACCGAGCGGCCACGGTGGACCTCCAGCGCGCCATCAGGAGGGCCAAGGCGAGCGCCTGGGGAGAGCTCCTCGGGACTCTGGACAAGGATCCATGGGGGCGGCCCTACCGCATTGTGCTGGGCCGCATGCGCCCAGCCGCCCCCCCTGTCACGGAGTCCCTCGACCCCCCCCGTTCTGGAGCGTGTCGTGGATACCCTCTTTCCGGTAGATCCGGAGGAGGGTCCGCGGCCGCTCCTGCCGGCGGAGGCCAGTAACTGGTCCGCCGGCCTGGGGGTCACCGAGGGGGAGCTCGGGATGGCCGTCGGTCGAATGGTGGCCAGGAATACGGCACCAGGGCCCGACGGCATCCCTGGGCGGGCTCTCGCTTTGGCGCTGCGCGTCGGGGTCTCCAGCTCAGGCGGCTGTTCGACGGATGCCTAGAGTCGGGGCGGGTTCCGCTGGCCTGGAAGCAGGCCCGGATGGTCCTTATCCCGAAAAAGGGAAAGCCCGCGGATTCGCCCTCCGCGTATCGGCCGATCTGCCTCCTCGACGAGGCGAGCAAGCTCTTCGAGCGTGTGCTCGCTGCCCGCCTGTCGGGGGGCCTGTCCGACGGGAGTATGCAGTTGGCTGACTGCCAATACGGTTTCCGCGAGGGCCGGTCGACGCTTGACGCGATCGACCACGTCCATGCCCTCGCGGGCCGGGCAGTCTCCCGGGGTGGGGTGGCGTTGGCGATTAGTCTCGACATCGCCAACGCATTTAACACCCTGCCCTGGGGGACGATCCGGGAGGCGCTCCGAGAACACGGAGTGCCTCCATATCTACGGGTCGTGTTAGCCGACTACCTGTCGGACAGGTGGATCGAGTACCCTGGCAGAGGCGGGGTGCCGATGCGTCGGAGGGTCAGCCGAGGCGTGCCCCAGGGGTCCGTTTTAGGACCCCTGTTATGGAACTTTGGGTACGACTCGGTGTTGCGCGGGCTCCTCCCACCCGGTGTCTTTGTGGTCTGCTACGCACACGACACATTGATCATCGCGGTGGGTCGGTATGGGACCAGGGTCCACAGGCTGGCGGAACTAGCGGCCGCGATCGTGGTCGCGAGGATCCAGGCTCTGGGGCTTCGGATCTCGCCGCAAAAGACGGAGGTAGTCATGTTTCATGGGCTACCTCTGACGCGGCGGCTCCCCCAGACCTGGATCCGTGCGGGTGATGCGGCTGTCCGGGTCGAGGGCCGGATGAAGTATCTGGGCCTCGACCTGGACGGCCGGTGGCGCTGGGAGGGGCATTTCGACCGCCTGGTCCCCCGAATTGAGGCGGTGACGACCCTGTTGGGTCGTCTCCTGCCCAATCTCGGGGGGCCGGAAGAGAGGGTCCGCCGCCTCTACCTGGGGGTCGTGCGATCCGTGGCCCTATACGGGTCACCCGTATGGGCGCGCGACCTGGTGGCCTGCCGTCGTGGGCGGCACCTGCTGCGCTGCGTGCAACGGCATATAGCCATCAGGATCGCGCGCGGGTATCGCACGATCTCCCACGAGGCGGCAGCCGTCCTGGCGAGGGTCGTCCCCTTTGATTTTCAGGCGGAGGCACACGCCGACGTGTATCGGCGTGTGCAAGATCTCCGCCGGAACGGGGGCGATCCGCAGACGAGGCGGTCGAAGCCTACCGGCGCCAAAGGTGGCAGCTGGCCCGCGAAAAGTGGCGGCGCCAGCTCCTGGAGAGCGGCGCCGCCCGAAAGAGGACGGTAGCGGCGGTCCTGCCGAGCTTCGATGCTTGGCTGGACCGCCGACACGGGCGACTCACCTACCGGCTCACGCAGGTGCTCACCGGACATGGTTGTTTCGGTGAGTACCTGCACAAGGTGGGGGCGGAGGGGTCGCCCGCGTGCCACCAGTGCTGCGCGGAGTCCAGCTCCGCCTTCTCACGAGAGAGGCGGGCACTCCGCCTAGCTATTGGAGGGGACCACTCGATCCGGCCGTCGTTTCGGCCATGGTCGAGAGCGAGAGGTCCTGGAACGAGGTGTCCTCCTTCTGCGAGACTACTGTCTCGCGGAAGGAGGATGACGAGCGGGATCGAGAGCGCACCGATCCCGCTCGCATAGAGAGGAGGAGGTTGAGGCGGGCCAGGCGACGGCGGCTAGCTGCCGCCCCTGCCGCAGGGGGGACTGGTCCCCCCCCCCCCCGTA
>NW_026532030.1:0-6027 GCF_026283585.1 Hylaeus volcanicus | reverse complement strand
TAGACGGAATCATGAATTACGTTTCATACCTGTATCTCGATTCCGTCGTAACATTTCACACCTCTATCTTTACCGTGCCTCGTCCAATTTATCGGGTAACTTCTTTCAGACGAAACGGTACACTGGAAAGCACCGAAGAGTCTCTATTGACATCGCCTGGATAAGCACAGAATCGTTTGTTTGTTTCTCTCCGACGATGCACTTGAACTGTATCGCGTGACGGTGCATGTGCCTGACGCTTTGTTGCGAGGCTTCCATCGATCTACCGCGTATCAGTTAATCCACTGTATTGCGCTAACCCAGTCTGATATCGGAGACCGTCGCCTGGGAGCGTGATGAAGCCTCCGCGGGCCTCGTTACTTGCAACAGACCTCCGTTATTGCGTCTCTTGCGACGATTACTCGAAACGTTGTCGACGGAAAGGCGCCACACCTTTCATCCGATTACGGTCGCTGAAACGGCACGAAACGAGGAGCTGGACCTCTAGATCCCTTCTTCCCTGCATCTATCCAAGCTTCAGATACGTATAATCACGCGTTATGTTTCACAGCTGTGTTTTCTCTGCGCTTCGTTCGTTGCATCCGCCCATCTGTTAACACTTCGCGCGAGGCTGCGATTAGCTAGCTCGTGACGATTAGCCATCGAGCGGCCCACATCACGCGTGGCATCCGAAGAGTGGAAGTTTATAGAAATTCGCGATCGATCAACTTCACCTGTGCACGAGTTTTTCTTTAAATAAAGTAACCAATTCGCGAAGAAGCCGTCACGTAGACGATATCGATTGAACTGACCGCAAACTGTAAACTCCGTTTCCGCGGAATCGGGTGTCGCATTTCGTACCTGTACTATCCTTCGCTCGTACCCGTCGACTTTCTTCGGGGCAGAATCATACCTGTGTCCTCGCAGCAATCGCTCTTCGCAAGTCTCAGAATGGGCGATAAACGGTCCCTGTCTTCGTTTCTCAGCTTTAATTCCGTTCACGTGGAAGTTCCAGGGTATCAGATTTCCAATCACGTTCGACGATCGCGAAGGACACCTCGAGCTCTGGTGCCACGTTCCTCGGTGGACAAGACTCGTCGACGAGTCGTGGAACAACGCGGCCGTCTTCGTCAACGGTATCGGGTGCACTGGAGCTCGACCTGGTCGGCCTGTTTACATCGTGCAGGAACGTGCCGCGACCACCACACCTTGCTAGGCTTCCGTCGTTGCAACTGTATCAACAGTGTAGCGCCGTGAACTGTCCCCTTCGCGACGGAAAGAGAACACCTCTGTGACCAGTCGACCGACGGTTGATTGGACTGTGTGCACCATGGCGTGTCGTGGCTCTGCTACACCGCGGCGCTGCCTCTAAGAATAGACCGTATCGATGCACAGCCTATAGGGATGACGCAAATAGGCCGTGGGATTTTTAGCCTAACGCGGGAAGGTCATGGTGATCCGTGTGCAATGGATCGATCTTCGCGCGCGCTGCATCTTCCACGCGAAACGCTAATCGTTGTCAAGGAGAGCTGCGAATACCGAGCTGGAATTTAAAAAGGGAATTCTTCGGCTCGTTAGCTCCGGGATCTACCAATTGCTTCTAATCTGTCGGTAGATACGGAGCCCGAAACGACTTCAAGTTTTTCTGCACAGACTATCGAAGCTCCACGGGAGCCTCGTGCTCGTGGTGTGATCGATGAACGGGGTTAATAATAATCGTGGCCGTATCGAAGTGCAAAAAGAAGCCGAGAGACGTTTTTATAGAACGAGTCGCGATTAGAAAAGTGAAGTACAATCGACATTGATCGATTCTGTTGATACCGTGAAATTATTTATAGACGAGACGGAGGAGGAATGGAGGCAGGGAGAGGTTCGATGAAAGATCGCGAGTCTGGAACGGATTTTTCTTCGCGGCACGTTTGCACGGATTTCATTTAGATAGGTGAAAAGCACGTGCTCGATGCCAGAATGAGTCGCGCTCACTGGCCATTTCTTATGACACGAAACCGGTTTCGTTCGGCATTCTTAGATCCAGACGTAACGCGGTTTCTTGTTGCCTGTATCTTTATGTACTACTATTCCACTAGCCTTTTTGCGATCTACTTGGACTTTGGCGGTGGCGGCCGAGGTACGACAATAACTCCGTCGGTTACAACGATGCAAATTCTACACGCGGCGATCACGAACGCTTTAGCAACGCCGAAACTAGCTCGCTACCTTGACACCGTCAAGGTCGCCGTGCTATAGCACTTTGCGCACTCGTAGACTTTCAAATACCACCTACAACGAGGAAAAAATTGTTATCGTCGCTAGGATGCATCGGAAAACTTCGCAGCGACCGATTAATGCAAGGTTTCAATCGGAGGATCGCGTTACGTTTATGTACACTCGTCACATGTGCGGACGGCCAAACATGACCGGCGTTAACTAAGGTGCATTAACTTCTGCTCGAGTGCATACACTGCATCGCATGCACGCTCGACGCTGCGATTCGCCCTCGAACGCCCCGGATCTCCAGAATGGAGGAGCCGGTCTGGCCCTTGCGGTACCGGATGCCGGTTACCCCGACATCCCGTAACCGCACGCCAGCGACCGCCTTTGCCATGACCTCTGAATAGGTCATGGCGCTGCCCGGGGCGACGGTGAGGGATACCGCCGCCCTCTTCGGCGCACGCGCCGGAGCTCCAGCCGGCCGCGCCCTGCGAGAGCGAGAGCGTGCCGCGCCCGCATGCCTCTCCTCGCGTCCGAGCACCTTCGACCATGTCTCAGGTGCCGGACGGGTCAGGGAGGGCGCGACAGGCGCGGGCGGAGGCCTCACCCGGGACGCAGCCGGGGCAGGCGCGGCACGGGGCCGGTCTCGGCCCGGCTAGGCCGGAGCAGGATGGGCGCCACCCGCTTGCTTCTTCCTGCTCCTCTTCCTGCCTCTCTTCTTTTTCGTGGGCTCACCGCTGACTGTCCCGGGGCGGCTCCCCACCGCCGATGGGCCAGTTTGGGAGGGACCCGCAGGAGGGTGCGGCGCGGCCCGCGGCACCCGCTGCGGAGCCCCGCTCGCGGCGGCCACCAGCGAGACCGCCCCCAGGCGCGCCGCGAGTCGCACCTCCATCTCGCCGCAGAGGCGACGGATGACGCCCTCGACGTCCACGCCCGGCGCGAGGGTCGCGCCGCCCATCGCAGGCTTCCGCGACGGACCGGCGGGCGCAAGCCTCGAGGCAGCAGGCCGCCTCGACTTCGCCGTCGAGGACGCACTCGGCCGCGAAGGGTGCACCGGCACCGATACCGCCGGATCGACGGGCGGCGGCAAGCCGGGCTTCCAGCTCGGTCACGCGGGCCCCGAGCTCGGCGACCGTCTGCTCCAGCTCCACCTCCCGGGCCGAGGTCTTGACACGCTTCGCCTGTTCGACGGCAGCGTGTCTGATGGTGACCGCTGCAATCCGCAGCTGGCGCACCATCTGCCCCTGAAGGTTGTTGGAGCATTTCGCAACCCTCAGGACCGCCTCCGAGCTCTCGAAAATCCGAGAGCCCAGTTCGGCGGTCGGCGCGTGGCGCATCTCCGCCGCCAGCTCCTTTTCGCCCTTGAGGGGCTTGCAGGGCCTGAAGATCCGGACGGAGGACACTAAATGGTCCGCGACATCCATCGCCAGGCGCTGCTCCCCCTCGCTGGGCTTTCGCTTAGCGTCGGCGATGCCGACACAATCCCCAGCAGTAGGGGGTCGACCTCGCTTCCTCCTTAGCGGCGACTGCAGGGAGCGCGCCGACCACTCCGAGCTGACTGACCCGTCGGAGTCAGCGCCGGTGTCGGACGCGTCTGCAGCCGCCAGGAGGCGGCCGGAGCGGAGCTCCCGCCTCTCCACCCTCTCCAAGAAGCACGTCCTCGCGCAACCTGACGCCGCAGCGGAGGAGGTCCCCGCTACAGACGTCTCTTCACCAGGCGCATTGCTGAACCCGGGGGCCTGGTAGTTCACCCCGGGGTTCTCCCAGTCGTAAGATAACGACGCGGGTCGTTATAACGAGCCTGGTCGACTACTCCTCACCGCGCCGGTACTGAGGGATCCGACGCCCTCTGCACCGTAAACGCCTTATCCTCGTTTGTCCATGGTCATTGTCAAAGCACCCCATTGCGGGTGGGCGCCGTACCCATGCCTTCAAACTTGCCATGTCGTCAACAGAGGATCCGCCAGATGCCAGCTCACCGTGTTCGCCCTCCGCATCCAGCAAGTCGGTTCTCGCAAGCGAGCGCCGACTCCTGAAGCGGAGACCCAGGAGCACCACGAGGAGGTGCGGTGAGTGGACTTGACCGGACGCAGCCCGCCGACTTCGCCGAAATTCCCCGCCCAGGAGGACGCCGAAACGCCACCCTGGTGTAAGGGAATATCAGCTAGGTCGTGGTTTTTGACCCGACCTGGATGTTTGTGGAAGAGGCATGGTGACCTCGACCAACTGCCCCAGTGCCAGGAAAGCGTGCGTCCAGCCTCATGCTCCCAACCAAACACCTTAGCCTACGGTTACCCTTCACTGGGAGATACCGATTCCTGCAGCTATCTGACTTAGCGTCAGAGTCGTCTGCATTGTCTAATCTATCCTCAGCCTTCGGCACCATTGATACACAATAATTAATCGTATTGGTTCAATTCTCAAATCTATCCCACTCGCTGGGCTCAGAAGAGGAAAGCCTACGGAAATACGTCGATAGGACTAGCCATTTGGTTTACTGTACGCGCGGAGCTATCCGGGAAAAATACCGGGACAATGCGGAACAGTTCGTTAAAGAAATGGAAACGGACGTTCTGGAAAATTTCATTGACGGGTTATCGGATCGGATATCCTGGAGAGTGTCGGCTCAGAACATGAGCATAAAAACTCTTGAAGAAGCTTACGACGCCGTGCTACAGATAGACAGGAAGCTGAGGAATCGAAGACAGATCCCTCGAAAGGAATCACCAACACGGTGGTCTTGTAAAGATCACCACTCGAAAGATGTTCATTATCGCGAGCGACAAGTGTCGTACCCACAGTCTCCGTCACCAAGTAGGTACAACAGACACAGCGAGCGGTATCCCCGAACATCTGGTTTTGAAAACGAACGAGTAGGGCAGCCACGTGCAGCGGCCTGGACCTTGCGTCAAAGGAGTCCGTCGGTGTCACCTTCCGACCGTTTTCGATCATATGGCAACAATGAAGGAAAACACTTTTCCATCTAAAAAAATTCCGATAAAAATCGCCGGCAAAATTTATATTGTTGACTCTGCGGTACAAAAAGGCATGATAGGAAATCATGTAGGAAAGATCCACGTAGTCTAAAATATAAACGAGAATCGCGTGATTCATCCGTTGAATCAAACGGTTCTTTAAACTTCAATCGCGCTCGCCATATCGACGACACTGTGAACGAACGCGAACAAGCTGGTCAAAAGACAGTACGTTTCAGGGAAAAACCCTCCTTAAACAAACACCTGCACCACGAATCAAAACAAAGATCCCAGACGTGGAATCAGGCACGGGAGAGTTTTTAATTGATGGTGGAGCCGCTATCAATTTAGTCGTTCTCAACGTCCTAGGAGAAAAGGCAAAAATAATTTCCAGGGAAGAAATTGAAATAACCGGTTTAACTTCAACTCCTATTCACACTTTAGGAACAACAATCCTCCATATTCACGAAACCCCTGCATTTTTCTACGTAGTAAACGAACTTGCAATAGAAGCAGATGGATTAATCGGAAGTCCATTCCTGATGCAAGAAGAAGTCGAAATTTCCTATTACCATGGAACGATGGTATTAAAAAATAAACCCATTAAACCTATACGTTTTTCAAATCATCAGGATTTACTCGAATCTAGAAGGTCAAATTCTCCAACCAAACATCGTCTCGAAGCACGAACGAGTGATGCCCGTTTGGACTCCGTCCGATTGGACTCGTCCCGATTGGACTATCCCGATTGGACGCGTTCCTCTTCGACTCCGTGCCGGTTGGACGCTGTTCCCGATTGGACGCGTTCCTTTTCAACTCCGTGCCATTTAGACACGTTCCTTTTCGACTCCGTGCCATTTAG
>NW_026532029.1:0-6170 GCF_026283585.1 Hylaeus volcanicus | reverse complement strand
ATTGGTCGGGGTTTTTTGTTAATATCTGCTTAACGAAGCCCCATCCGACATTTTCACAAAGGAAAAAGTTGTTTCAAATCACCTCCCGAATCACCCCTTTCAAGGAACTCCAACATTTTTGAGACACCCTGTAGTGCTACCATCGGTGGAGAAATGGTGAAGTTTTTAGCTAAACAGTTCACGATTAAACTTCTAGATGGCGGTACTAGTATATGAATTTTTGAGTAGCAATATTGTTATACTTATATAGTCAACTTTTATTTTATTACGATGGACCTAGTGAATCGTGTTTTGATCCATAACTTCTGCAACAAAGTTTAAACGTACTAGTTGTCACATCTATTGGTGATCTACGTCTTATATTATATTGTATAAAGTTAAAATCAATTTGTGCAAGTATATCTGTACGATCTTGGTGTTTCGATATAAAAATCACGGTATCACGTAATTCAATTACTGTACAGGATTTTTACAAATACTTGAAGCATCCTAAATGATTACCATTCTGGTTAACGATGCTAGTCATTTGCAATGATAGAACCTACAGATAGTCAGGTGTCGGAAGATTCTTTCATCATAGACCAAACATTTATTCATTTTCCGGAATTTCAAGATACCTTCGATACATCTTACATTCGGTCATTAATTTTCAAACGCTTGGTAGCATTCTCTCGTAGGCATTGACCAAAGTTGGCGTAGGTTATAAATTGACTTTTATGTTTAAGATAAATGTCGCGCCGCTGCGAGCAACGCCATCTAGGATTTCACTCGTACGATAGCCGAATACTTGTTTAAAGAAGAAGGGGTTACGTTTGACGTGCCATATTCCCCTTAAACGGCAAGAATTAATGGGCCTAGTGTGTATGCAGTGCATACTATGCACGAGTGCTACGAACTCGGCGCGAAACGATCGAAAAGCGAGAAAAAGGACGATAGCGCGGAATGCACGAGCATGTGCCGCGAAATTTAAAATCTCTTTACGGTGGCTATAAACTGATAACCTGTTTAACCAGTTCGGTAATGGTAAACGCGGGAACACTACGCCACGCAAAATCATTTCTACTCTATTTTTCCAGTCGATTATTTTTCCCTTCGCGTAAATTTTTACGTTGCTCGATCAATTTCGCAGCCGTATAACGCCTGTTCTCTCAAATTACGCGAAACGCTCGTTTTCAAACGTAAGGCACGATCTAAACGTGAAAACAAGAATCTATAACTTTCTTTTCGTCTTTCCTAAACAAATATCGCCCGCGATAAATATTTTTTTCCCCCTTCGTGAAACGTTAATTGGTCGAGGTCGACTCGTTCAATCCGAACGTTAATTATCGTTCGTCGGCATGAAGGTTAGTTTCTCGATCGAAACACGGAACTCGTGGCAACGTTGCTACGGAACGTACCTAGACAAAGACGGACGCGAATAAATAGATATATAGGGTGTCCCAAAAATGTTGTAACACTTTGAAATGGGTGGTTCGGGAGGTGATTTGAAACAACTTTTTCCTTAACGAAAATGTTGTCCGAGGTTTCGTTGAAGAGATATTAACGGATAACACTGACCAATCAGAGCGCGAGTATACGCTACGCGGGCGCTCAACGGTATTCGCGCGCTTTGATTGGTCAGTGTTTTCCGTTAATATCTTTTCAACGAAACCTCGGACAACATTTTCGCTAAGGAAAAAGTTGTTTCAAATCACCTTCTGAACCTTCTCTTTCAAGGTATTAGAACATTTTTGGGACACCCTGTATATACGTAACGTACAACTAGTGCCGCTCCGTGGGTAAAAGGCGTCATTGCAAAAAGTCAGATTTTAGGGTTCTCATAAAATAGAATTTGCAAATTAAAATGAAATTTATTTTGAAAAATGTTTGTATAGTACAAAAATATATGTACGTATATGTAAGTACATGTCAATAGAGCATCCTTGAAGAAAACAGCCGTGAATAATTCTTTGGATTTTAGTATACAGAATATAGTATGTATATAAGAATATAGAGGGTGTCCCAAAAATGTTGGAGTTCCTTGAAAGGGGTGGTTCGGGAGGTGATTTGAAACAACTTCTTCCTTTGCGAAAATGTCGGATGGGGCTTCGTTAAGGAGATATTAACGGATAACACTGACCAATCAGAGCGCGCGTATACCGTTGGAGCGGCTGCGGTAGCGAAGGCTACGAGCTAGGCGGCCGCGTCAATGTCCTTCGGGCACGTCGAGTCACTTGTTCGCGTACGAGCGCGGCCGCCTGGCACGTAGCCTTCGCTAGCACGGCCGCTCCAACGGTATGCGCGCGCTCTGATTGGTCAGTGTTATCCGTTAATATCTCCTTAACGAAGCCCCATCCGACATTTTCGCAAAGGAAGAAGTTGTTTCAAATCACCTCCCGAACCACCCCTTTCAAGGAATTCCAACATTTTTGTTGGAAACTCGGGGAGGAGCCGGAAATGGGGGGTAGCTGAGGCGATTCTGAACAACAATTTCCTTTGCAAAAATGTCGGATGGGGCTTCGTTAAGGAGATATTAAGCGAAAACCCCGACCAATCAGAGCGCGCGTAGACCGTTGGAGCGGCCGCGGTAGCGAAGGCTACGCGCTAGGTCGATGCTTCGATGCACGTCGAGTCACTTGTTCGCGTGCAAGCGCGGTCGCTTAGCACATAGCCTTCGCTACCGCGGCCGCTCCAACGGTCTACGCGCGCTCTGATTGGTCGGGGTTTTCGCTTAATATCTCCTTAACGAAGCCCCATCCGACATTTTTGTAAAGGAAATTGTTGTTCAGAATCGTCTCAGCTACCCCCCATTTCCGGCTCCTCCCCGACTTTTGGGACACCCTGTATAGAATATATAGAATGGCATTTGTTACACAAATTTCTTGATTAAATATTGGGTTGTCCAGAAAGTTCGTGGCAATGTTTAAGGAACATTCAAAGACACGTTTGAATTTTGATATATATTTATTGAATTATGTATGTACCCTTTGGTTCCACATGTCCACATGTTTGTTTTCAACTATTCCGATATATTCAGACCTGTACCGGCTACTAAAAATCGGCATGGACTTTTCAGACAACCCAATACTTCATATCTAGAATAGTGAAAATAATACTGTTCATTGATAAATCAGTTTTGAAATGGCGCCCCCCAGAGCAGACGCCTTTGCACGAGGCGCAACCTGTCCACCCGCACGGGGCGACCCTGCGTACAGTACAAGGTGGTAGGGTAGAATTGTGTTTACTTCTCCATCCCTCGACGACAATCGGGGTAAACACACTCCCCCGTAGGATAGTCGTGCACTGCCGCATGCCAAACCGCCTTTGTGTACGTTGCGGACTGGCGTGGATCTGCATTCGGAGACAAAATTCTCGAAAACTCGTGGAAACGCTCTGCTACGTGTCCTGACCCTACTCTCCAGCTCTATTCCTTAACTAATTTCCATCTTCTCTTCTTCCGGACTCCCTCGTCGATACTCCCGCCAAATAGTAAAGTATAGGGTGGCACTGGAATACTCAATTCCCACGAACAAACACGGAACGATTCGATTTGTTTTCTTGTAAACCCAACCTTGCGAAGTTCGCGCGCAATCGATGTTGCAGATAATAATTCTTTCAATTATTTACGATATCTGAAAGTAACAGGAGTTGGTTATTATACTTTGAGGAAAAATCGTCTCGAAAAGAAATGAGACGAAGACGCGAAGTTAGATAAAAAGTTAGAATTATTTCTACATGGTTGGTCGGTAACGTCGCGAGGACTGATAGACCGTGCGCGTCGGTATCGATCGATGGAGCAGGCGCAAAGGGTTACGTGGATGCGGCTAGAGGCGCGGTGCTTCTTCGACACGGTTGAACATCGTTGCGGTGACGAGCACGTCATATCTTCGCGTATCGTGCGAATCAGAGAATGCACGTAACCGACGCGAGGCCGTCTTCCGCCCAGTTCTCGTGAACACTTCACCCAGCAGACAATAGTTTACCGTATCGACCTATTCTCCCTCCTCTCTCCCCGTATACGGCCTCACCGCCCGTGGCTCGTTCCCATCTATACCTTCTCGTGCCACCCCGCTCCAGCCAACCACGAACTTGCTCTTCTGGCCTTCCCTTCGTGCCTTTCCGCAGATCCAACTTGTTTCCGTGCGTCGTGAACTACGAAGCTTCCGACTCCACTTAGGAACAGCTGCGAACTGTTCACGAGGCGCTTTTTCCAAACTTTTCTACGGATACCTTCACGTGCTGGAGTTTGAGGGGAAAGGGATGTCCTTTCGGAGTCGTGGATATTCATAAAGGGGAGCGAAGTTCAATTTTATAGTTTCATAGGTAAATTCAACCTGATCGCAGTTCTATAGAGTTAGATTCGGGTTCGATTCAGCAGGTTTTCGATACAACGGTTTGAAGTGACTCTTGTTTAAGAGGCGGAGGACTCTTGTTTGGGAGGAGGTATCGATTGGAACCATCGAAGGCTTTTAGACAGGATTCTTTGCGACATTGTCGATCTTCCTTTTTACGTTGCGACTTACGTATTCTTTACTTTTTCGTCTATTCGTACTTGCCGTTGTCATTGTTTCATGGTTTGACAAAGTAAAATGGTGCGATTGCAGCAAACGTTTTGGTTGCACAAGACCCTTCACCGCGCTATCGATCATGCCAGCCAGTTATTTGAGAAACAGAGAGCGTATGGTTTGCAAGTTTGCATGAGCAGGCCAGGGATGGCTTCCCCAGTGGTTCTGAGCTACCTATTAGACTTGCAATGTTCAATTTATCGCTAATCATCAATGCGAATGAGACATGTAAGAGTTCGTCAGAAGAATCACTATATGAACCATCGCCACGTCTTCGTCTTATGTTTAGTTTCTTAAGCGGTACAGCAGGATGAATGGCTCTAGGTGCTGTGCGACTGCGTTGAGTAATAGTTTAGATTATTGGTTCGAATGCCGAGCGAATGCTTATACTAGGTCTAGATTAGGTCTGGGCTAGGTCGAATGTTCCTTAGGGTGAATGCGTTTATTTAAACAGAATGCAGGCGATACGTGGGAACGAAGAAAGCATGTTTGTGATGCTTGAGCGAACGAATGGTTAGTTCGAAAGTTAGTCATGTCAGAGAGTTCGTTCGATCACCGTAGTATAATAGAAAATATTCCTGCGATCAGTTCATACCACAAGATACAAAATGTGAAGCCAATTACGTACTAAAAGTTAGTATTGCATAAGCGACTGTGATTAACGGTCCATTGAAATTCTATTTCGACATATTAGGTTGTCCCAAAAGTTTCTTTCGTGAGCTGCATTCGATTATTTTCTGTGGCAGTGTTTATATAAATAGACAATCTAATTAGACATTGATGCTGTAACATAGTTTGGACAGTAATGGAGCGAAATGAATTGTACACAATTTTGTAATGTAACATAAAATATTGTGTACGAATTAATTATTAATAAAACGAAAGAAACTTCTCGGACAACCTAGTGAATAGAAACAAACAAATAATGTACGAAAAGAATTATTCAAAAATATAAAAGAATGTAGAAGTTGGGATTTCTCCGCGTTCCCATACATCGTATATCCAACCACCGCAGGCTTTGTCCAGCCGTTTCCGAAGGTCGAGATTTGTTCGGAAGTTTGTATGAATGAAACTTGTCGTAATATTTCCGACGGAACGCGGCTTTCCTCGAGCAGTTCTGGTCCTGGAACAGCGCTGGCTAAAAGTGCTGGAAGTCCATTGGGTAGCCAAGGACCGCGCCGTTTCGGCTCTTGCGGATCGTTTCGGCCAGGGTCAGTGGAACGTGCTTGTGTACGAACTGTCCGCAACTGTCATTTACCTCGCGGCTCGCCGCGGCGGATATTTCCGCATGGTTTCGCGGGAAAAAGTTATCATGGGACCGTGAGGGGGAAAATCGGACTGTTGGATGAGTTCTCGCGGCCGGGGATTTTTTTTCACCGATTACCAGCAGTCACCGTGGAATCGGGACGCTGCACAGTGCGGAATAAGTGGACGAAATTCGATGTTAGTATATATCACAATGTGAAGCAGATTTCTATCGTAGAAAATGTGTGTCAGCGTGGATATTGTTATAAATAATCAGGTATCAATCATTTGTATCCATAATACAATCTTTACCTTTAAACAAACATACAGACACAACGGCAAAATATATCCCGAGTTCTCAACATATTTGGATAGATTATT
>NW_026532028.1:0-12775 GCF_026283585.1 Hylaeus volcanicus | reverse complement strand
CAAGGTGTTACAACATTTTTGGGACACCCTGTATATCCCAGTATAGTTTGTATTTGTTCTGTTCCGTTCATATTTAGCCCGCGTGAAAACGAAGGATGAAGCCACAGAAGAACTGGTTACGATGGATGTGTGTGAAGTTAGCCTCGCACTTTTCGAATTTTGAGTGTTTCTTTCTTGTGCCTTATTGTGCTATATTTGTGCTGAATTGTGCCGTAAACCGCAAGTCTGTAAGTCAAAGCGTACTCAAAAAAATAGAACAAAACAAAATTTTTAATAGCCCCGCACTTTTCCAATGTTCAGTTTTTCTTTTTTGTGCCGTATTGTGCTATGTTTGTGGTGAATTGTGCCGTAAATAAGAGATCGATAATATCAATAACAATTAAGGAAAGAAATAAAACCAAAATTATACTAGCCCCGCACTTTTACTGGAACAAAAGTTTTTCCCATAAAAAGATGCGTACTAACTT
The DNA here is from genome assembly GCF_026283585.1 of Hylaeus volcanicus. Lineage (NCBI taxonomy): Eukaryota > Metazoa > Arthropoda > Insecta > Hymenoptera > Colletidae > Hylaeus > Hylaeus volcanicus. The sequence continues at coordinate 12,308 of NW_026532028.1, read as the reverse complement.
GTGCTACATTGTGCCATTGATAGAAACTCGATATCTCTATTCATTTTGCAGATAAAAAATGTCGAATTTTAAGGAATAAAAGATGTAATATTCGCACAATTTGCGAACGTCGACAGATAATCGAATTTTGTAAGTTGTGGAAAAGTGTGCTACTTACGATACACGAGACACGTGCGTTAAAAATTGTGATTAGCTCGAGGGTCAACTAAAATTTATAAAAAAAGGTGGAGGTGATTAAAAATTTGGATATTTCTGGATTTTCTTTGATTGTGCCGGATTGTGCTAGACTAGCACAACAAGTTTTCCTAATTACAAAATCTCGTCAGGTCGCCAGATTTCACAACGTTGGCAAAGTTATGAATCAGACGTTAGGAATTCGCATTCGCATTCGTACGCGCTCGCGTGTAGCGGAATACAGTAATGCCTCGATAAATGCACAAGCACGGGATTGAAGGTGTGCATTTATCATGGAGATCCCACATTGTTTGATCTTGAATCAGAATATTCTGCGAATATGTATGTTGAAAACGTGTATTTCTCAACTGTAACGAATGGTTATATAAGAAAATATATTTCGTACATCTAGTTTTAATACATGATACCGATAAATAATATATGTTTAATAATATATGCTAATATATCGGTACTATACTACATCCGCACTCTTTTGAAATTAATCACGAACAGAACAAATAAAAACTATACTGGGATATACAGGGTGTCCCAAAAATGTTGTAATACCTTGAAGCCGCGCTCATACACGAACAAGTGACTCGATGATCACGAAAGACATTGACGTGGCCGCCTAGCGCATAGCCTTCGCTACCACGGCCGCTCGAACGGTATACACGCGTTTTGATTGGTCAGTGTTTTCCGTTAATATCTCCTTAACGAAGCCTCGGACAACATTTTCACTAAGGAAAAAGTTGTTTCAAATCACCTCCCCAACCACCCCTTTCAAGGTATTACAACATTTTTGGGACACCCTGTACAGTTACTCCCTAGACGGTTTACCACTTGTAGATAAACAACACGCTATTCAGTGTGAGTTACCTAAATTGCTACAAGTTATTTTTTCGGAAACTATTGGTTGACAAATTACTTTTTTGTTTTGTATTGAACAATGTCGCTGCCAGTAACTAAAGATATTCGTAGGGACAGCGAGAGAGAGAGAGAGAGAGAGAGAGAGAGAGAGAGAGAGAGAGAGAGCATTCAGCAGTTCCAATACATCACATGGAAGGACCTATCGTCCCATACAATACTAAACAAAAATTTGTCGACATCACTGATAGTGATGAATAACATAAGGGGTTTTGCTAGTTTAGCAGCCGAAAAATGAGGCGATCTCTACAATTTTTATTATAAATAAGTATGCTACTGATTGTTGAGAAAACAACTTGTAACAGTTTAGGCAGATTGCGCTGTTTACAAAAATCGAACAAATATTAAGTTTCTATGAGGTACCTACTTCTATACAATTGAGCAATTTTACTTCCTTTCTGGGTGAGTACATCTAGAAAATGGCCTTCATCATGGAGCTGTAACAGTTCCCACTCTTCTTTGACGGAGACATATATGCTTTTGAACTATAATATTATGTATTTGAATGATTCTATACATTCAAAACTTTCCTTTTACGGCAGGAATGGTATTACATACATTTTCTCTGTTCATTTGAAGACTTAATAACTTAACAATGGCGTCAGCAAGTGTTACTAAATTTGGTACACATTCCATACATCCATCCCAATTCGTGTTGCTTAATGCTAGGTTGAAGTAGAATAACTACCAAACCGTGCGTTGCAATTGTGTAACAATATCATCTGATTATTTATTTTGATATGTAGAATTTGTCAGTTTTTAGTGTTCTTATATTTGTATACTCGTTTATACATTAAGCTCAACTTCGGTCAGATTGACAATAGACATTCCGTTCAAGCCGCGCCAGCCACCGTTGTTGACCAATCACGTGAAATTTGAAATATTATACAATGTGTCACAAATTAATCTCCATTATTCGGACAGTTCAAATAATCAGTTAAAACAATGTTACGAACGAAAGTTCATCAGTATTTCATCGCCGAGAAAGTGCAATTTGAAGAGGAGCAACAACAGATGTTTGTATTTATAAATCAAGGTCATCATGATTTTTCTTGAATGGAACCGCATATTTTAAATTTGACAGTTTTGTAGACGACATCGAGACGAATTCAACAACATTAAATTAATTATGACTCCGACGCTTTCACACAGTAAACTAATAAGTTTTATAATAATAATAATAGCAACAGTTGTAGAAATAAACATTCACAATATCTACGTTCATTTATTTTCGTCAAAATATGACGCGTTGACGTTATGTTTTGTCGAAATAGTTTAAACTTAACCCCTTAGCTTACAATGACGCCACAGAGACATCGTAAGTCTACTGGGTTGCAATTACTTGTGGATTAAATACTGATTAACTTTTATTCGAAATATTTTTGTAGTAGATTATCGGATCTACCTGAAAAATCGTAGAGACTGATTTGTGATAACCTGTATTTCTATATTAAATATTAAATAGTTTGAAACTGATAAAAAATGTAATTAACTATCACCCCCTGATGACAAAAAAATAGCGATCCTACGACATTTTTAAGGAAATCCAATTTCACTTGAATCTTGCCGTAACATTATTATTGTTATGGGTAGAAGACAATTTGTTTCATCTGTACCAGAACACGAACCAATGACAATTGGCTAAAGAACACGGATTACGATACGTTACATACAAAAAATAACCTTAGTACCCCTCTGTCTCTTAGCATATCGTGGCGTGAATGGAAAAGAAAACAAAACAGGTTCAGGGCTTAATGTGTTAAGGTTAGTAGTATTAACAGCTTTATATTCGATTGATAGCATACATTAATGAATCGGTGTGTTCCGCTTACCGAAGGCAAAATCAGGCTAATTGCAGTGGCCACCACAAAAGTTACAGCAATTTTATTACTTTTATTTGTTTGGGTTGGAGACTGCCCCAGAAATATCATGTAGTTCTTAAGCGTTTTGTAGTAAGAAATCTCAAATATATTGAATCCTCGTTGTTCATCTTTCTGAAGCACTAAATCATCTGAGCTTTAATTATGGAACATTTAAGCTATGTTAAAGACACTGTCGCATCAGTGAAATGTGTGGTATAACAAAAGTAATTAATTGGAGTTTTAAATCGTCTACATCAAGAATGGGAATTACGATCATTTCAGGGCTCTTTCTAATTGTAAACTAGAATGGTCGTGTTGATTAGCCTTGGCATTGGACATTTCCACGGAAAATGGAACATTAAATGGAGCAGAATTTCAGATTTTGAGCAAATTTGAGTACGTTGCAGTCTTTAATAGTACGTGTACTTAAACATAATCCTCATTGAAAATGAGAAAATGTTTAAGAATAATAAACTTATCTCAAAGGTTTGTCAAAATTTCAAAAATTATGGATTTTACAATGTTTGGAAATCAGTGTTACATTTATTTCAAACAATTATAGCGGTTGAACTAATATATGGACGAAAATGCGCCTTTGAAAGCTTATACAGAAGACAATGAAGTACCAACTAGAAATTGTTTCGTGCAGAGAGTAAAAAAAAATTATTAATAAAAAAGTTAGTTTGTTCCATTATTGTCTCACAGATTAGTAGGCATTTAAATTTGTTACGATCACCTTGACTCTCACAAGGAATGTTTTTTAGGTATCCGTCTCCGATTGTTTTGATTTTTGGATATGTTTTAAAGGAGCGAAAAATAAAATATACGTATTTTTTTATTTTGGCCTATTTTCATATTTGGGGGGTGGAGAGATCACCTTGTATGTATCACTATGTATTTACCTTTCATTCATAAAAATTATTATCTAATACTTTAAAAAAGACACACAAGAAGCTGTCCGTTTCCATTTTCCTGACTGCGACTAACCCCTTAATGCGTCAGGCTATGTGAGAAATGAAAAGGGTGGCAATTGCAAGGTTCTCAACTCACGGTAGTGCGTGTGTCAAGCCAATCGCAGTATTGATTTCTTTATAAATTCTACTTCAAATGATGAAACATATCATTTGTGAAATGTCACATCACTTTCACGTACAAAGAATAGGAAATGTATAGTAAAGTCATAAATTAGTCAAGGAGTAAAAGAAGGTTGTTTTTGTGGATACAAAACGAATAAGCAGAGTAAAAATGAGTAAATACATATCTAGAAGTATCGTGTTTTGTATTTTACTGTAACTAACTACTGCGTCCGGAAATAAAGATGGTATAAAATTCTAAACGATGTAAGTTACAATTTTATCCCTCACAGAGGTAAGTAGAGTTGCCACAAATTGAAATTTGTATATGTATGTGCCGTTGTATCTTTTAGGAAATGTTGTCAATAAATAGACACGGTTCTTCCTTTGTAAATGAGTCCGAACACGATCATATTCTAAGTACATTTACTTGATACATAATTGGATGTTCGTCGAAAGTGATAAATATAATTAAAAATAGTTCAGATAAGGCCGTGTTTGTATTCATTTTCATTGCGAAAATCTCGCTAGACTATTGATAGCACTTATGAATACGCTAGGTGGGCCACTAGAAATAACCAACTTTACCCCTTTGAACTCTATTGACCTCACTTCAACAACATTCATGATATCCATCACAACTCGATTCAAGTTTCAATTATGGCAATAAAAACAAATTGAGTGAAACAAATGAATAACACCAAAATGATAACACTTGTAGGAATTATAGTTCCTATAGCTCGTGCTACGCGGCGCGTTCTTTTCGCATAAGTTTAAAATGCTATATTCGTGTTAGATGTGTTGTTGTTAAAACAAAAGCAATTAATTCAAAAGACCTATCGGCTAACATCGTTTATTAAGATTGCAAATTTAAATTATATTCTCATGTATGTAAATATATAAATAAATTGTAAATAAGTTAAGTGGAAGCTATCCAATAAACACTGTTCTGTAACATTGACAGAACAAATACGGTACGAAATTACGTAAATATAATAGAATTTAGTACACACTGTTCTGTAATATTTATACAAGGTGTCCCACAACTGGGTCAAGAGCAGAGGAAGGATGCGTATATAAATATATAGATGTAAATAACAATAAAAACTTAATAGAACAACTCTTTATTTCCACATATGCTAAATTGTTAAATAAATGAATTGTGTAACAAATTTATGGATACATTTTTTAATAAATATTATTAATATTTATAAAACTAATTTTTTATTTAAATTACATATATAATAATAATTTAAAATATATTACATAGTTTTCGATATATTAATAGCTGTAAATAACTTTATTTATACTGTATTAATTAATACACTACAACACAATCTGAGTCACAAAATTAAAAATAGTCAAATTTACATATTTTTGTAAAAAATAAAATGTATGGTCGTAGAATTGTCTAAAAAAGCATTACAGTATAAAATCTCAATTATTTAATGCTCTAATAGAGATTTCTCTATAAATATTTACTAGACTAAAAAAAATGTTTATTTAATTAAATCCGTTTAACTAAATACTTAAGTATTTAAGTCAAATACGATATATAATATTAAATCTACCATGATATACAGGGTGTCCCAAAAATGTTGTAACACCTTGAAAGGGGTGGTTCGGGAGGTGATTTGAAACAACTTTTTCCTTAGCAAAAATGTTGTCCGAGACTTCGTTGAGGAGATATTAACGGAAAACACTGACTAATCAGAGCGCGAGTATGCCGGTGGAGCGGCCGTGGTAGCGAAGGCTATGCGCTAGGCGGCCGCGCTCGTACACGAACAAGTGACTCGACGTTCACGAAGGACATTGACGTGGCCGCCTAGCGCATAGCCTTCGCTACCACGGCCGCTCCACCGGCATACTCGCGCTCTGATTAGTCAGTGTTTTCCGTTAATATCTCCTCAACGAAGCCTCGGACAACATTTTTGCTAAGGAAAAAGTTGTTTCAAATCACCTCTCGAACCACCCCTTTCAAGGTGTTACAACATTTTTGGGACACCCTGTATATTTGACTTAAATACGCAGAGACCAAAACTAGCTACCAGTAGTAATTGAGACAAAATTTTGAAACTTTGTTTAAAAAATTGTTATATATTTATTAAATATTTGGAATTAAATATTTGAATTAACAAAATATAGTATTTAATAATTAAAATGTAATAGTAATATAAATCAAACATATAAAATATAAATAATATAAAATATAATAAAATATATAATAATAAAAATATAAAAAAATCATTCAAAAAAATATTAACCTGTATACAAATTTAAACAGCATTTGGTTCTTCGGAGTCTTTCCGTTGTCGGTTGAGCCTCTGCCCACCTTGTCGAAACCATTCCTTCGTAACGTCTTCGAAGTCTTTATTCGTAAATTGGTGTTGAGCCAAAATTGTTGCTGAATTATTTAAAAAATGTTATATTAAATTAAATTTTATATTTTTAGAATATAAAAATTTATTTTACCTTGAATTCCTGCCAACATGGATTTAAGACTACTTATTTTAAAATGGTTGCGTAGTCCCTTCCAGGATGAAACCTTGGCAACTTCGTTTGAAAATAAAGTTCGATATATGCGAATTAAATTTTCTTTACCGGACCCTCCGCCTATGCGAGATATATACTGTATCTTTAAAAATAAAACATATCAATAATATAATTTCTATTATTGTATTTAAATAAAATCTGCATTTAAATAACTTAATTAAACTTACATATTTGTTATACTCATCTGTATTTTCTGATAAATTATGCTCAAAAGCTATTATTTCATTTATGGTCTTAAACGGAAAAGATTTTTGAATATTCGATGTATCCATGGCAAATGCTTTAGACGTATGATGGTTATGATGTGATTCTATGTTTTTTAAACGAGTATCGATAGCTTGTATGTTTAATGAAATTGTTGTTATTTCTGCACATATTTTTTAAAAATTATCTAAAAAATTAATAATATTGAATAAACAATGCCATGAAGAGATATTAATAAGATTATAAGACAAAAAATAAATTCAAAACCTTCTATTTTATCTGACATTGCGGACACCAACGTATATAAATCCTGCATGCCTAAACATTAAAAAAGTATTAGATTACTTACATAATAAACAGTAATAACAATAATTTCAAAAAAACCGTTTTATTATAGAGATAATAAAAATGGAATAAAAAAGTTAAAATAGAAATTACTTTTGTGAGATATCAATATTATTTATTACTGTGGAATCCATAATATTTGAGATTGATTCAATATTTCTGGCTGATTGTGAGATGTTTGTATGTTTATGTTCAAGATTTGGTGAATTTGGAATAACTGAATGTGAGTCATCAGAATCAAATTCAGATTCGTTGTGAATAAATAGTATTCAGTGACTGTTTTATGCGTGATTTTTTTATTGTATTTGTGTTGCTTTCATCGCTAGAAGAATAATTCGTTGCTCTTTGTCTAGCTTCATCTAATGAATCTTGATTAGGACAAAACCATAATTTACAAGTTACATTAGTTTTTTAACATTTTAAAACATAATAATTACATAAGTTCTGAAGTCAAATATAAATTACCATAATATCCATGAAATTTTATAGGATAAAGTGCCCATTTAGGATCATTTGTAACAGGTAGAGTTTGGTTCATAATAAAGGTGTTGATATTTTTTACCGTCGGCCACCAGCATTCTATGAAATTGGAAGAAAGCCATAATGATGGAACTTCTGATACTATTTCTTCTTCACTATTTCCATCGCTTGGAAAAGTGACGACAGCGAAATTTTTGACCATTATTCAGATAGTCTGTAAAAAAGGAAAACTTATTCAATAATTTAATATTGTTTTCAATTATATATTCTATCAAAATAAGTACTCGCCATAAACATATTTCTTGTTAGTGCAATAAAGGCAATACCACATATTCTTCGTCACATAAAGGCAGTTTTTCACATTTTAATTTAATATCAGATAATGGAACAGTAATTAACTCATACTGTGATACATTAATTTTTTTAATTCCGATATTTAAAGAGTTGCATGGAATGTGAAAAAATGGTTTAATATTTAAATATTTGTTGTCAGTAATGTAAATCTGTTTATTTTCAAAATAAATTGTTGTAAGTGAAATTTTCGTACCATCTAACAGAAGACAACAATTATCAACAGTTCTTGTACTTAGATAGAAACCTTTACATTGAACTGATTTTATTATCTTTTTGCCATTTACAATACGTTCTTTTGGTATTGGATGATTCCTTTCTACATTTGTTATATTAAAATTATCTTCTTTACAACGATTGACTAATTGTTCTAATGGCCGACTCGAAGATCTAATGCTCGATTTAATTTTTTGCATGTAATTTTCGAACTTAAACGTGCTAAATTTATCTAACTCTCCCCATAATTTTACATAAGAACACAAATGAATTAAATTATGAACGTTATATGATATATATTGACGACCATATAATGTGCCGTAATTTTCAACAAAATACAATAATAAACTGTGTGCATAATCAAGCAGTTGTACGCAATATTCTTTGTTACATAAAATTCAAATTGCTATGCTCAAACTCAAAAAATGAACATATTTATCACGTGATAATTTTTTTAAAAAGATTATTGGCCCAGTATATAATAATTGTCTTAATTCGGTGGCTTTAAAGCGATCAACTTCATCTAATTTTCTTGGCTTTCTAGCAAATTCTTTAGGTAGGAATAATGACATAGATAATAAAGAAGTTGAAGCAATAGTTAACTGAGTTGCAACCATACGTACATTACGTTTACCATTAATCCAAAACTGTAACAATTTTTTCATTACTCCTAATAGTACGAGATGCATGTAGTCTAAAGGAAATTGAGTAACCATTCCAATGTTTAAATCTTCAAGATTTGAAGTGATTTTATGGTGTTCTTCTTGTTTTTTTAAATTAAAAGATTCATCTGATCTTAACATTGCATTAATTCCTGGGTACGTTACTCGTCTTTCTATGTAATCACCCTCTTGAATACAATTTCCGCATCCAAAATATGCATTATGTCCTTTAATTCCCTTGATAAACGATTTTACAGGAGCATCGCAGTTAAATACGTTCAATTTCACACTTATTTTTTTGCCGTATTCTACAATACCAGATCGGAAAATTTCAAAACAATCATCCTTGAAATATTTCAAAAAAGTATTGTTACATTTTGGCTTTACAAAACCATGATAAACACCAATTATAAACAGTTCGGTGTAAAAATCTGCAACTATACTACCTAAAATAGGCCAAAATTGACTCCCTGATGACTTTGTTAAAGGAAGACCATCTATATTTACATTAATATTGATCTGAGATGGTAAATTACTTCGACAATAATATTTACGAATAAATTTCTTCAAACTATCACCTAAACCTGCATAATAATATCTTCCTGGTATCATTTCAATAATGGCTACTTGTTTGGGAGTTTGAAACAGAGTTCGAGCATCAATAGGAAGATCATGGCCGTATTTTAATAGAATTATCAGTAAACTGCTAATAGCAGAATGACTCACACGATTTGTCATAGCCCATAATCTGATGTCGTTAATAAGTTCTGTTTTACAAAATTCAGTTTTAGAAAATTTATCACTTGAAATACTTGACTGCGGAATATTTTCATCAATACTAATTTCTGAATGTTCAGAAACTAAATCGTGATTATTTTCTGTACAATTATGAGTGTTCATTACATTGGAATAATCAAAATCAATTTCTTTTAGAACTTTTTGCTGCTGGGGTAATTGTTCGATGTTATCTGGCACATTCGATAAAGTAACGGTATTATTTTGAATTTCTAAATTTGAATTAATACTCATTTGACAAATATTACGGAATTTTTTTAAGAAAATACGTCGCCGCTGACGTTGCGTTAAAGAAATAGTGTCTAGTCTTAATTTTGATTTCGACATAATATAGGTGTATAATTTTATAAAGCAATAGAAAATAGATGAACTGCGATTATGTATACGAATATAGGTTTGGGCTTGCCTGATATTACTTTATTTATGTTATCTTCTCTGTTGAGAATATATATGTATCCGTTTCTTTATTATGTGTTGTGTGCCTGGGTATGGAAGTATGTGTATGTGTTCGCGCCTTGACCTTATAAATATGTATTCTTTTTGTTTTAAGTCAGTCTGTCTCGACCAGTCTGTAGACAACGTTTTGAGAATAAATATACGCATATGTTAAAACCGTAACAGGTTATAGGCCCAGTGGCTTGCTAGTTAAGTGATTGTGCTGAAAAACGTGCTGTTTGGAACAAAATTGTTTAAATTAAATCTGCACGAATAGTAGTCGTTGAAGGGACATTTTTTTTGTATGGGAATCGCCGACTATAAAACATTTGATACGAAACTAGGCATAACAATGGGTGATAATGTGAAAATATATCAAATCCATCTATTCAATGGTGACAATTATCATCTTTTGTGTCGTCAAATGGAGATTTTTATGGCTGAAAATAAGCTTAAGCCATATATCCTTGGTACCGAAGTAAGAACAGATCAAAATGCTGCCACGTGGGATGTGAAAGATGCAGAAGCTCAAGCATTTATAATGCGAGGTTTAGAACTGGAGCAACTCAAACATTTGTCGGACTGTAACACTGCGGCTAAGATGTGGTCACGGTTAAAAACTGTACACTCCGAGAAAAGTGATCAATCTATTCAAGCGTTGCTGCATAAATTCTTCAACTGCAAGATGGAGGATTGTGAAAAGGTCGCAGACTTTATCGCAAAAATTGTCTCTTTTGCGCAACGATTAAAGGACATGGAAATGAAACAGAAAACTCCCGTGATTATTACGAAGATCCTTACAAGCCTTCCACCGAAATTTGATAACGTGAGAACTTCTTGGTATGCTGTGGCGAGAGAAAATCAAACTATCGAGCGGCTAACGGATCATCTCGTTAACGAGGAGGCTATTTTGAATTTGAGAACCACAACAGGTGAGGACACACCGACCGGAGCCGCGTTCGTTTCTACAAGAGGTGAACATCTGAGGACGCCAAGTAGCCAAAGTACAAGTAAGCCGAATTTCGACAGTGATTCTCACGCGAAATCAAATAATTACAAAAGAAATATTCGATGTAATTACTGAGGAAAATTTGGACATTTTGCGCGCGACTGTAGTAAAAAGAAACATAATCGCCAAAATGCGAATAAAAATCAAACTTATTTAGCGCAAACATCTAATACTTATAAAAATCATCATGATTATTTCGACTCTTCGCAACTCTTTACTGCTGAAAATTTTGTAACTTGTAAAAATAAAGCGGTAGACTATTGGTTTGCGGATTCTGGTGCATCAGAGCACATGACTTTCAGGTGCGACTGGCTTGTAAATTTTAAATCTTTCGAAGAGAATTCTTATTTTGTTCGCGTTGGTAACGGTCAACTTATACAAGCTCGCGGCAAAGGCGATGTTTATGTTAAGGTTAAATTCAATGATACTGCGATCGTTACACACACTATTGTAGACGTTTTGTTTGTACCTGAAATAGAAAATCTTATTTCTGTTGCTAAGAGTGCGATGAAAGGGTTTCAGGTAATTTTTTATGAAGGTGGAAATACTGTACGATTTATGAAAGATAATAAGGTATTGGTAACCGGTTTCAAAGAAAACAATATGTATCGATTGAATTTCTTCCCAAGCGAAATTTTAAAAGCTGAATTAAATATAGCTACGAGTTCGAGTTTAATGCAATGGCATAAGCGCTTAGGTCACCCAAATTTCAAAACCCTAAGAATAATGATTAAAAACTCTGCGGTTCAAGATTTATATATTAACAATTTATCTGAGGTAAATCCGTTTTGTGAACCTTGTATTAAGGCAAAACAACATCGAGGAAGTTTTCCTAAGAACCAAGCGGTTCGTTCTAAAAAGCCAAGCGAAATTTTTCATGTAGACTTATGCGGAAAAATGCAAAATACCTCAATTGGTGGTGCTAATTACTTTATGCTACTGAAAGACGATTTCTAGATTTTGTTTTGTATACCTGTTAAAAGATAAAACTGAAGTTTTAGTTAACATTAAAAGATTTTACGCCGACGTTACATCTCAAGATTATCAAATAAGAAAAATAAGGTCTGATCGAGGTTTAGAATTTGAAAATTCTGGTGTTGAAGATTTTCTAAATACGAAAGGTATTCACCACAGTTTTTCAACCCCTAGAACGCCTGAACAAAACGGCTTTATAGAACTGTTGGGTAAGGGTGTCCTGACTAACAGGAATAAGTCAACTATT
>NW_026532027.1:0-2648 GCF_026283585.1 Hylaeus volcanicus | reverse complement strand
GCCGCGGTAGCGAAGGCTACGCGCTAGGTCGATGCTTCGATGCACGTAGAGTCACTTGTTCGCGTGCAAGCGCGGCCACCAGCGCGTAGCCTACGCTACCGCGGCCGCTCCAACGGTCTACGCGCGCTCTGATTGGTCGGGGTTTTCGCTTAATATCTCCTTAACGAAGCCCTATCCGACATTTTTGCAAAGGAAATTGTTGTTCAGAATCGTCTCAGCTACCCCCCATTTCCGGCTCCTCCCCGACTTTTGGGACACCCTGTATACATTAATCCAAAAATTTACATAAATTACATAATAACAATAAACAAACGAAAGAATGCCGCATTTTCGGGTCACAAAAGTATTCGGGCACTATTAGGAATAACATTTATTAATTCAAATTAAACATTGTATGTTCCACATTAATATTTTGTTGCAAATCCCTTTTCTTTTATAATACGTCTCAATCGATTCGGCATACTAGAAATTATTTGTTTTAAATATTCTGTCGTAACGGATGCCCATTCTTCTTGAAGCCTAATTTTAAGTTCTTCTTTGGAACGAACGGGTGTATCGCGAATCCGTTGGTTCAACTTATCCCATAAGTTTTCTATAGGGTTAAGGTCTGGTGATTGTGGAGGCGGATGAAGACATTTGGAGCAATTATACAATAAAAATTCTTAAACAATGCGCGACTTATGTTTAGAATCGTTATCCTGGTAAAATTTAAAATCTTCAGCAATCCCCATTTTCTCTGCACTTTGTTTTAAATTGCTTTTTAAAAGATTCAAATAAGCATTCTTAACCATGATGCCATCGATAGAAACTAAATTGCCAACGCCGGAAGTCGAAATGCATCCCCACACCGTTACAATGCCTCCTCCGTGTTTTATCGTAGCCGAAAATGTGACATTCTTTCGTTTGTTTATTGCTATTATGTAATGTTATGTAAATTTTTGGATTAATGTATACATCTTTAATAACATTAATAAATGACTTATTATTGGAAAAAGTAAGCGAGACAATTGCTTTTTTAATAACTACGATATTAAGCCATAAATCTAACCATACACCGGTGTCCGATTATTTCTGGGAGTCACTGTACATATAAATATACATAATGCGTGTTGAATTTGTTCTACAATTATTATAACGATATTGTTATTTCATTTTGCATAAGTGCACGTATCTTTCGATTACGGTTACGTATGTTACGTATGTGTTTGTTATATTATCTTATATCATGAATACATAAAATTCGCGGTTTAGCAGTACGTATTTACTTTTATCTTTAAGTCGGTATAATAAGTATTCATACAAGAATCGATTCAAAACAAACCTTCGTATATTTATTTTATTAATAAATTTTAGGGGAAGAAATAATTGACCAACATTCCTGCACATTCTCTGAGTAGATTTTGCGAAAATTAAAGTTTATTATTTTAAATATTAAACTCTTATTCCTCTTCTTATTAATTTTAATTGAAATTGATCGCTGTACGAATACTTCTAACTCTGTATACAGGGTGTCCCAAAAATGTTGGAGGTCCTTGAAAAGGGTGGTTCAGGGGGTGATTTGAAACAACTTTTTCCTTAGCGAAATTGTTGTTCGAGGCTTCGTTGACGAGATATTAACGGAAAACACTGACCAATCAGAGCGCGCGGATACCGTTGGAGCGGCCGCGATAGCGATGGCTACGCGCTAGGTAGCCGCTTTCGTGCGCGAACAAGTGACTCGACGTGCATCGAAGGACATTGACGCGGCCGCTCAGCGCGTAGCCTTCGCTACCGCGGCCGCTCCAACGGTATCCGCGCGCTCTGATTGGTCGGATTTTTTTTATTAATATCTACTTAACGAAGCCCAATTCGACATTTTTGCAAAGGAAAAAGTTGTTTCAAATCACCTCCCGAACCACCCCTTTCAAGGACCTCCAACATTTCTGGGACACCCTGTATAGTATATCGACGACACTGTTTCGCTTGAGCGACGGAACTCTAGATTGCAAAGCGTTCAGTCGGTTTTAAATAGCTATAAAAACCGAATAAGCGATCGATATGTTCGAAACTGATGCCAAAAAAGTTTTGCAACGTGGTTTTTTGTCTTCACGTGATCCCCAAGTATAGCGACCAGGATTGCAACTACGACGATCTTTTTTCGCGGCAAGGTGTACGTGGTTAGTTTAGCGGAAAATCGATATAACTTTCAGCAAAACGAAGATGGCGATGGGATAAGCGAATCGATGCTCACCAACGTAGCCACACATACGGACGACGATAGCTTTTTCTCGAGTTTACGCGCTCGTCGTTGAGCGATTCAACGATTTAGATGACTCGAGAGTGCTTCAATGGGAAAACATTGTTGTCGAAGGAAGTTATACAACTGAATACCGCCGAGTGCTGCGTAATCACGCCACTGTATTATATAACGATTGCCTGTGTGTACGGGTCCGTGATCCATGGAACGATATTGTAGAAAATTATCTGATAACAAAGGATGATGACTTCCAAGCTCGATTAGGTCGCGAGAAAGGGAATCATTATTTACAAAATTATGAAGCTCTAAGGGGTTAATTCTGTGGACTAACTCGACTTGTGTTATATGAATTAATATCAGAGCTCTCATATTTCCATATATTTTGGTATTTAGTTATATTGTCCTGACCTCT
>NW_026532026.1:0-9410 GCF_026283585.1 Hylaeus volcanicus | reverse complement strand
TCGAGCAGTGATCGATCGATACACTTAATCGCAATGCGCGTTAATCGATACACTTAGGCATAATGTGACAGTGACGATGATCTAGCGAGAATAGTTCGCATAGCAACAGCGCTCCAAGTGTATTAAACCAGAGGCGATTAGTAAGATCAGAGATCGCCGAAACGGAAACGGTGAAGAAGAAGTGCAGAATGCTGATATTGTTACTTTCTCAGGCGTTTCCCCTTCCATCCGGTGATCCTCACTCTGAAGAGCATTTTTCGGAGGACCGGTCCGCGATTTCTTCACCTAAATATAGATAATGAATTCACATGATTTTCACAGATAACAGAATCACGTTTTCTCTGCCCACTACTGTTGAACTCTATTTTTATTCAGTAAATATAATATATACAGGGAAAGATCAATTTGTATTTCGTCGATAGCTTAGAGTAGGACGGTGAAACGGTGAATGATCATAGTACTATCTTAAGGGTGTGTATGTACAGGCCACAGAAAAAGATGATAAAGCTCGCGAAACGTCGGTGAAGTACTAAAGGAGTCCACAGGACGATACAAAACTCAAAACCTCGATTGGTTAACCACAAACTCACGAAGAAATACAGTGCTCCTCGTGTGGTTGAGAAAAATGTGTGCACGACCTTCAACGTGTACAAAATACACCCCTGTGTGCATGTTAGGACAAGTAGAAAAATTACAAAAATTCTCAGAAAACGAGTAATTACCTTTTCCTGTATGTATTATACTTAATTAAAAAAAAGCGATCAATATTTTGTTAGTCGGTTGCTAGCCTGCGAGTTTTATGCATTTACAAAGCGTACAGACGAGAAAAACGCATGCAAAGTACGTAAACTTATGTAAAATTCGTAAATGCATAAAATCAACGATCTAACTGTTCATCGAGTGAAGCTGAAAAGTAAGCAGATTCTGATCAGCCAACGATATCGACATCTGAAGACGACACAGAGAGGATAGCAAAAAGTTTTGAACAATTCCTTGTTGCAACTCTGCGTGAAAAGCGTCGGGATGGAAGAAAGCGTTTCGTTAGGCTCGAGTCTACCTGAATTATGAACTCGACGTCGTTCTCCGAGGCTCGGTGGTTGCTGGTGTCTATCACTTCCTTGATCTGCAATTTTGGCGGTCTCCTGGCTGCAAGAGCATTGCTGATTAAGTTACGTTAAAAGACCATATATTTGGAAAATTGTAGTACACTAGCTGTGCCTCGCGGTTTCACCTGTGTGGAGTATTATTCATTTTACATAAATCGCGTTTCAACTATTCAACCACGTGTTCCTTTGTGAACCAGTCGGTGACTGTCTTTTGTTTTTCGTAACTCACAAGGGAAGGCTCAGAAGTGATACTCACCGATTGTGCAATGAAATTTGGTAGAGTGATAGATCTATATCTAGAATAAGCGTAACTGTAATATTAGCCGCAGATGGTCAGACATTTTTGAGAAAAGTTAGTTCAAATATGTAGTAAAAGCCCATGCTAGCCACTATGCCGCTGACCTCTTGAAGTTGTGTTAGCAACAGGAATGCATCCCGCTATGGGCTTTTGCTACATATTTAAACTAACTTTTCTCAAAAATGGCTGGCCACCTGCGGCTAATATTACAGTTACGCTTATTCTAGATATAGATCTATCACTCTACCAAATTTCATTGCAATCGGTGAGAATCACTTCTAAGCCTTCCCTTGTCAGACGTTTCAATCAATATTACAGTAGTCACCCCTCGATAAAGGAAAGAGTTTGTGGATCGGTATAATTACATTCCAATCTTTCTTCTTCCTTGTCGATGGCGGAAAGATCCATGAGCGACGTCCATCCAGCTGACGCCGTTGGCGCATCCGAGCTGCCCTTAAAATCATCCTTGGCCAAATTCGTGGCGGACGACCACACTCTTCTTCCATTTTCCGACGAGCTGACGATCGAGATCGCAACGAATCGAAATTGAAACAATTAATATAAGATAACACAGCACGGCTCGGAGGATCTACACAAATTTTCTAATCTTATAAATTTACCGTCCCGATGACTGTTCGAAGGAAAGACTAGGGGTGGACGATGTGATGTCCCTCAAGCTGTCCTTCTTACCCCCGTGCTCTTTGTAATCCCTGAAGAGATTTTCCAAGCATAAATTCCGGTGATACGGTATTCCTCTTTGCCGGTGTTTTTAATTATAAAGACAAACGTACCTGAAGCATCGTTTGCAGCGTGTCGGCCATCGGACTTGGGGGTGAAAGCCAAGGGGGCAGAGGGGGTCTCCTTTCTTCGACGAGTACATATGATGCATTCTGCGTGTGAAACCAAGTCAAATTGAATAATCGTATCCGAACTCGTGCTTCGTTCGACGACACGTGTAGTGGGTCGCACATGTGGTTAAATCGCGGCTTGGAAACAGTGTCAATTCACAGAAATGCGAGACGGGTAAAAATAGAAATGAGAATGTGACGGGATGATTAGCGAAAATAGTAAATACAATGGGATAGTAATTAGAATACGAAAACAATGAGAGTCGAAGAAACAAGAACGCCATAACGTGGCCACATTATTAGGTTCGATGTAAAAATAGACAGTGTCAGTCAGTCAGAGTTCACAGCAACCCTGCTGTGACTCGAGACTCTCGACTACTCTCGAGAGCTTCTCGAGCCCATGCTTCGGTAAACCTATACGTCCTCCGTATAGTCATCTTCTTGCGCAACGATACATTTCCCACCTGCCCAATTAATTATTATTCGATTATTAAACCGTGTTAGCACTCGCGACATGGGAAAACACCGATCGTGTTATCGAACGTGTAATTAAACACAAGAAACCTTCGTTTGGTTTAATCACGATTGCGTTAAAAGTAAACGACGATAATACAGGAAGATGTCGAACGGTTTCGTACCACCATAAACGATACGTGGGAAATTAAAAGGGTCGACGATCGAAAATCCGGAAAGATTTCCGACGTTTGGCATATCTCGCAAGGATGCACGTCGATACGTCGTCGGGATCTTCTCAGTTTTAATAGATAGCGACTCGAGGGAACCTAGAAACGAAACCTTGAATTAATAAAAGAATGCGTTTCGCAAGCGACAGGACATAGGGCAGCTTGGCTTTTCGCTGAACGCGAAATATTTGGCTGCCGTCGAACGGTGAATACGTTAATGAAATTCGGATAGTGACTCCGGCTTGGAGGATAAGGTATTATCCTGCGGAAATAAGTAGCTGTAACGTGGTGCATCTGTCGAGCCAGTGACCCCTCGCATTTCTAAACTCGTTTACTAGCGACGAATCACCACGTTTATTCAAAAATTATTAGAAAATTGTTAGAAAAAAGTGTATACGATAATTGTGGTAGAAAGAATGTCCTGAAAGTCCTCGAGGTCTGCCCCCCAATATTTAAGGCACAGCGGTCGAGAACCGCTCCGTCGAGGCGACCTTGACACAAAGTTCTTAATTCGAATTCTTTTTATTTCATTATCGACGAAAGAAAGTTATTTTCGTTAGTTTTGAATTACCGAAGCTTCACCCTGAAACCTTCCAAATAAGGATTTTCCTCGCTGAAATGAGTTAACGGCGACATCGTTGTTGTTATCAGACCGTATGTAAGGTTCAGTGGTAGGGAAACAATTTCGAAGCATCTCAATGGAGGCCTGGTGACGCACTTGGTAGTCTTTATAGACTATGCGAGAAAACAGGTTTGTCGCAAAAATAGATTATCGCGCTTTTACGACTCGCAGAGATTCGAAACTCCGTCAGAAGGAATTAAACCGGTTGAAAGTTCGACGACGATCGATTTGAAACCCGAACTGACCAGCTGCGCGGACTCAAGGTCTCTTCGTCTGTACAATCTCATTGTGGACGCATTTTAAATACGTCGGTATCTTCGATTTGTGCAAAACGAATCAATTTTTTACTGCATACGCGTTGTTATTGTTGTTGTTCGGCGCATCCATTAACTACGCGTTCGTTTCGATACGTTATTTTTCTTTCTCGAACGAGAACCAGAGTTAAAGAGAATTAAGGGGGGAGTCTGGTCCAGCTGATGTATTTTTCAAATGCATATCATTTCCAGATGTAATTAATTTTTGTTATTGAAACTTTTTTTTTTACATATAAAGGGACGTTCAAAGAAGAAAATTTGACAGCGTAGATTTAATTTGAATGTATACATACAGTGGGTGTAGAATGTATTCGTACACCGATCAATTTCCCAAAAAACTTTTCTGTGAAATTGTAGTTTCTTAACTTGTTTTTTTATAAACAATGACATTCTACATATTCTCGGAAGTCTCTGAGATAGATATAGTCCAAACAACAAGGGTCGTGCAACAAGTATAGAAGGAATATGTATTTGTACGATTCTTATGACGAACCATTTACAGCAGAATTTGTAACGTAAACACATTAGTTTATTGCTCCGTGCGAATTAGAAAACATCAAATTTCCAAAAAGTACTTTCAAACAGTTGTCCGAATACTTATTGCTTCAACGTTTCTATCGATTAATTGTTTTTTTTTCTTGTTAATTTCGCAACTGTACATAAATAGCTATTTTTTTGTAATCTATCTATTTTAGACATTTCCGAGAATATGTAGAATGTCATTGTTTATAAAAAAACAAGTTAAGAAGCTACAATTTCACAGAAAAGTTTTTTGGGAAATTGATCGGTGTACGAATACATTCTGCACCCACTGTATATATGTATACATTCGAATTAAATCTACACCGTCAAATTTTCTTCTTCGAACGTCCCTTTATATGTAAAAAAAAAAGTTTCGATAACAAAAATTAATTACATCTGGAAATGATACGCATTAGAAAAATACATCAGCTGGACCAGACTCCCCCCTTAAGAGCGAGGGGGCAAGTACCCTTCCAACGCGCTACAAGACCATTCGAATCTATGGGGTCTGTACTCTATCCTCTTAAAACTAAGAAACCATAATAAACCTAAGTAAATCGTATCACGAGCCACGTTTGGAAACTTATGCAATTCCGTATCGACTGTTCACTCACTTGATCGATGGTAATCCAAACGCAGCAGGCTGTCGCGATTAAATTTATCCCGAAACGGTCGTTAAGAGCCTTCCATTCCGAGGGAACAGGTTGAACCCGTCGAT
The DNA here is from genome assembly GCF_026283585.1 of Hylaeus volcanicus. Taxonomy (NCBI): domain Eukaryota; kingdom Metazoa; phylum Arthropoda; class Insecta; order Hymenoptera; family Colletidae; genus Hylaeus; species Hylaeus volcanicus. The sequence goes on along the minus strand of NW_026532026.1, from coordinate 4,299 downwards.
CTCATATCAGTCGAACCAGACGACCAATCGACGATACGATCGATACACTATTCGAAAACGTTCCTTCTATCGACAACGATCAGCGCGCGTGCAACGCTTAAAACGGTTTACATCGCACGGTGGTCTTTCTTCTTTTTTTTTTTTTTAATTTTTCTTTATAGACCGCGACTTTCGCAAACCGTCGATAGACGTCACTAATACCACTGACACGATGCTTCTATTACGGGGGTTAGGCCGTTACTCGAACTCGGGCCCGTACGTATGGTAATTTGGAGACTAGCCAGGGTGTATATTTATCTCTAGCTATAAATATAGCACGTCTTGCGAGCATTTCGCATACACATGTGCGTGCGCGGGGGGCTGAAGGGGTAACCTAGGATCTCTTGATCCATGGTAGACAGACTAGTGCCAGGAACCGGCAGCGGTTCCATAAATCGTCGTTCCTTTCTTTTTTCCTCGGGACGTTTGCGGAGGGTCGTGCAAACGTTTCGCGTAAATCAACGTAAACTCTCTTCGATAAACGAGGGAATAGGTTTGCGTTTAATTTTCCAGAACTCGAGGACCTAAGTACACCTACGTACACAATTTTCTTTGTTTTGTTATATTTGATCTAGAGCTTCTTTGATACCAGTATCAAACACGTCGTTTCAGCTAGATTACGCGTGGTCCTCGTCGCGTGTATATATAGAACTAAGCATGTGGGAGGATAATAAATTGGGTGGTGGTTAACATTAGAAATGCCGAGGGTCAATGCATACTTATCGTGCAGGTATCACTGTATCTCTGAAAAGTGGAAGGAGAAAGAAATTTATGAATGTAACTTTTGAACAAAATTAAAGAAACAAGTATCATCTATGATGCATTATCGCAACCCACTGCCTCGCAATAACATTTTCGCATACGATCCTCTAGTTGTCGTTGTGTAATCAGTGTTTACCGAGGCACAGATAACGTGCGTATGCGAACAAAGTTTTCTTATTTTATTATCAAGTATTTGTATCGAATGCTACCGTGATATTAGGAAACATTTATAAGTTCGTTCTCGATATTATCTTGTTAAATATTTAAATTTGAAGAAAGACGATTACAGGCAAAAGTTTCATGATTAAAACATTTCCTTTATGAGTTATCAACATTGGAGCCACTGATATTAACCTTTGTTCTTTATCCAGGTTAAATATATACGTTCTCGAGGTAGAGTGAACCAGCTTGAATAGAATTTTTTTTTAATTTAACTGGCAACGGTATTTTTAACAGCAAACACGAGCGTAAAATTAATCGAAATTCATGGTTTCTGAATTTCTTCGTAAATAAGATGTATTATTTATTTGAAATAAAAACAGAATTCGTTTTAATGCTTTTGTTTCATTTATTTTATAATAAAAACAATTTCATATGTATAAAATCCTACACCTTTCTCTTTATAAAAATCATATATAATATTTTTATTGCACCCTGTTTCCAACTACAGTGTTATTAACGATACATAGTAAGAATTCCAACAACACTTGCAAAAGTAATAATCCATAAGAATGTAGATTGCAAGAATATTTTTAAAATAATTCTTCTACTTCGAAATCAATTCATTACTTTATAAAATTCTATCGTTTAAATGAATCTACATTGTTATGGAGTATTCCTGAAATGTAAATAAGAAGTATAAAATATAATAATACGTGTCCCTTATTGTGTGATAAACACGTATTAATAAAATGACAATAGCATCGCGCGTATACTAAACGCACAATATAACAACGATATAAGTTCGATGGACCTTTAATAATTAATATTTAACAAGTAAACCAGAAACAAAACGATCGTTCTATAATACGAAACGATAATACGAAAATGTAGTACAAATTAATCTCAGATGTAATTTAAATCAATTTAAGATTGATTTAAAGCTTTCAATACAACCATTACAATTACATTTATGCGGCTATTAAATGTACCTCGTTTACAAACTTATTTATTTATGTATTCAGTACGTATTTCTTATCATTTTTGCATTAATCGTACGAACATTAAACACAAATTTATTCAGACTTAAAAAAATAATTTGTGTATCCCCTTACTATTAATAGTAATCTTTATAACAGTAACAGTGTTATTTATAAAAATAAAATTCGAAGTCAATATATTAACAATATAATATTACATCTCATACTGACAGTCAACGACTTTTTGTTTTTCTTTACTATATTGCTATTATACCAAAAAACAATGTGTACGAATACATCACGAATGTAAACGAATATAATACAGCTTCGAGTAAGTAGATGAAATTTGTCTAATCCCAAAATCTCACGATCTCCGCAATTTACAACTTAGAACGAAGAAGATCGATTTTCTTAGCAGCATGCTTTTGCAAATTAATCAATTTCATTGCCATTCCCATGTTACCACTAATTTTAATTTTTCCTTGGAAGAAGGCTTTCTGCGGATTCAATTTTCCAGTAATAAAATCAACGATATCTGCATCGTTAATCGTGATCGTAACATCGGGTTTAGTTTTCCCGTAATATTCAACTTTTCCTTTTCCTGTTTTAGCATCTACGATCCAGAAGCCCTCCGCACCACCTGTTCCAAGTACCTTGAATCCGTATACTCCGCGAACTGTATTTATCAAATCATCTTTGTCCTCTTGCATTGCAATTTCTAATATTTTGAACAACGCGTACGCTTTGAAAGAAGTTGGATCTGGAATTCCACTCACATTTTTCTTGGCTACTCCTTGTTTAGGGAAGCCCATACGATACAGAGCAACTACAACTGCTCCACCTAGACCTATATTATGTTGCAATGCAAGTTTTGCGTTTGGCACTTGTCTTTTACCAGCTTGACCTCGAAGTTGCCAGCACAGTTCGCTACACTGTGCCAATCCTGTTGCTCCCAAAGGATGTCCTTTCGAGATCAAACCGCCGCTCGGATTTACTACATATTTTCCCCCGTATGTATTATCTCCCGCATCGACTAATTTTCCACCTTGGCCAGGTAAACAGAGACCTAAAGCTTCGTAAGTAATGAGCTCGTTAGTCGAGAAACAATCGTGCAATTCTACAACATTCACGTCGCTTGGTTTATAATGACACTGCGAGAATAGTTTCTCGGCCGCATTTTTCGTCATATCGTAACTGCAAACGTAAAGACAATAACGTCATTTATTTTTATTCCTGAATATGAACACAGATTTTCTAAGGAATACATCTCTTACTCTTACCCGATAAGCTTAATAGCGCTCCTTTCTGTGAACGTTGACGGCAGATCCGTAGACATTTCCATCGCCACGATTTCTACCGCTTGCGACTCGAGTTTATGTTTACGTACAAAGTCTTCATTGGCCAGAATTACAGCAGCCGAACCATCGGATGTCGGACAGCACTGAAGTTTGGTAAGTGGTCCAAATACTTTCGGAGATTTCATTATCTCTTCCAAACTATATTTCTCTTGGAATTGAGAATACGGATTGTTCGTGGAATGTAAATGATTCTTATAAGCGATCTTTGCGAAATGCTCGGGTTTTGTACCATATTTTTTCATATGCTCAATCCCAGCATTTCCAAACAGCTGGGCAGTAACTGGACTGGCATCCATACCTGAAATTAAGGGTGGGAAGAAACATAAATAATGTTGCATTATAAATTTTGTAAGGCTATATATCTAAATAAATCATTGCAAAGTTACCAGCAATTTCACACATGACTTCCACGTGTTTCTCCATAGGATTCGTGCGATCTGTAAATTTGGACATCAAGGAGCCTCTTTCCATCTTTTCAAATCCAACAGCCAAAGCACAATCTATGGAACCGCTTTCGATCATTTGTTTAGCCATAAGCAAAGCAGTAGAACCAGTGGAACAATTGTTATTTACATTGTATATGGGACAACCCGTAATACCAACTTCATACAATGCCCTTTGACCACAAGTGGAGTCCCCATAAACGTATCCAACGCAGGCAGCTTTCACGGCATCATAAGAGATACGTGCGTCTTGCAAAGCCTTCGTAACAGCTTCTTTTGCCATGTCAGGATAATCCACATCATCTCGTCTGCCTGGTTTCTCGAATTTTGTCATACCGACACCAACAACGTAAACCTTCGTTTTCGGTGACATCTTGAGTATTTTCGAAGTGAAATGGAGAGAAATTGAAGTCCGTACAAGATATTAGCAATGTCAATGGTCCTACTGCAGCCTTACTGATTAAGTCAATATGTGGTATACCTTATTGATAAATAACGCAAATAATGTTGGACTTTAATCTCAGAAGAAGTAACTAATCACAAAAAGAAATCAAATAA
>NW_026532025.1:0-9999 GCF_026283585.1 Hylaeus volcanicus | reverse complement strand
CGATTCCTTCTTGATTTGTCTCGGGATCCGTGACATTTTCGGCGGTATCGTCCTTATTTGGAGAAATTGGAAAAGCGTGTGGTACGGGGTTTCGCGATAAAGCGTCTGCGTTTGCGTTTACTCGGCCTGGTTTGTAAACTATTTCATAATCGTAGTCAGCGAGTAATATTCTCCAGCGTGCGAGCCGCGATGTTGGGTCTTTAATCGAAAATAGCCATTGTAATGGGCGGTGATCGGTAACGAGGAAAAATTTCCGTCCATAAATGTACGTCCTAAAATGTTTTACTGCATAAATAATAGCTAGACATTCTTTCTCCGTGGTAGAGTAATTTTGTTCGGCCCGCGTGACTACTTGTGATGCGTATGCGATTGGCGGGTCTTGTCCGATTTTTCCTTGGCTTAGAACTGCACCGACCGCTATATCGGAAGCGTCTGTCGTTATTATAAATGGTTCATCGTAATTTGGGTATTTCAAAACTGGTTCTTTGCATAGGGCTTGTCTTAGGTCTTCGAAGCTTGCCTGATGGCTTTCGGTCCAAGTGAAAGAGGTCTTAATGCTGGTTAAATTCGTAAGTGGTTTTGCGCGTTTTGCCATATCAGGAATGAAGCGTCTATAGTAATTTACCAGTCCTAAAAATTGTTTAAGGCCCTTTCTATTTTTTGGAATTGGAAATTCCGATACTGCTCTGATTTTCTCGGGATTTGGTCGTACTCCATCGGCTGATATTATATGACCTAGATATGCGACCCTCTCCTTGAGAAACTCGGTCTTATCAGTTTGCAAGGTGAGATGGTGTTCGCGGAGTCGGTCAAAGAACCTTCTGAGACGGCGTCCGTGCTCTTCTAGGGTTTCAGAGTATACTACTACGTCGTCCAAGTAAACGTACAATTCCTTTCCAATTAACCCTCGTAATGCCTGATTCATTAACCTTTGGAATGTTGCTGGGGAGTTTTTCAATCCGAACGGCATGCGAACATATTCATAGTGTCTTTCTGGTGTGGAAAATGCCGTTTTTCCTTGATCTTCTGGTGTCATTGGAATCTGGTGAAATCCGTTTGCCAAGTCGAATACCGAAAAATATCGAACTTTTCCTAATCGATCCAATATATCAGAAATGCGTGGAATGGGAAATTTGTCTTCTATTGTCTTTGCGTTTAATTTGCGAAAGTCAACTACCATACGCCAGCGTTTATTTCCCGCGGAGTCAGCTTTCTTCGGCACTACCCAAAGCGGAGAATTATAAGGAGATTTTGATGGAACGATTATTCCTAAATTTTCAAGATTGCTAATTTTTTTTTCAATTTCTTCTTCTTGAAACGGTGTGAATGAGTATTGCCGTGTATATACAGGGACGGAATCAGTTGTAGGGATCGAATGCGTTGCTGTCTCAGTTTTTTCGAATGGATCACCGGGAACGAAAAATCTGTCGGAAAATTCCTCTACTGCCTTTATTACCAGATTGTGTGCCGCGTTTTAGCCACAGTCGGGATATATTCGCGTCCCAGCAGCATTTGCGAGAGAGTCACGAATACAGAAACGATTTCGATAAATCTCGCTCGCAGGATCAGAAATCCAAAGACTTCTATGGAAAGGACAGCACGGACATGGCCAGTTCCGCCAGAGACAGAAGCTCGGACTTCGATTTCCGTCGCGACTTTAATTCCGACATTTTCGATCAAAAGTACACCAAGGATATCTTTGAGAACTCAAGTTCGAAGAGGGACCCGTTCGGGATGACAAGGGATGTCTCGCCGAAGTCCAGAGACAGCTTTGGCATGCCATCGCGTCGAGACTTCGGTGTGATGCCTAACACGAGAGAGTCCTTCGCGGCTGCTCGTCAGGATTTCAAGAAACTGGATCGCGAATCTGATAGGAGGTCCAGCGTCGCATCGACCAATCGCACCGATAAGATGGAGAGAATCGAAATCGAACTCTTTATTTTGCTAGGATATTTCCAGTGTCGATCGGGCCTCAACATCCAGAAACTCAGCACGTGGCAGTTTCCCATCACGGTCTTCGACTAATCAAACGTACTCCGAACGGCGACCTAGTCATCCTGGAGACTCTATCTCTGGAAGACATCGTTTCTGTGAGTTCTCCCCGTGGTGGTGTGTGTGTCATGCAAATTTCGTCTGGAGTCAGGCTACCGTTGCACACTAATCGAGCGCCACAGTTGACAGAAATGATCGGCACCTACATCAGACTGATCGAACAGAAGCCGCTGCACAAGCCGAACCATCACGAGAATTACGTATGTGTCCCAGATCACGAAATCGATCCAGTCGCAGGCGAATCACGGTTCTCTGAATCACGTCCAGTCCCACGGTCAGTCTAATCACGTTATCTCGAATCACGAGAACCACGTGTCCGCGAGTCGTGTGCCTAACCACGTGTCGGCGGCGAACCAGACGAACCAGCGGCTCAGCCCTAACCAGGAATGCCGGCAACCGGAAGACAACGGCAGGTTGCAAGAAGATGGTATCTACGAGAGCGGACCGGTGGTCAACGATGGAAAACACTCTCTTTTGCAGTATGCCATGCTGAATTTCAGACAAAGCACGGAGAAGTTCGAGATGCTGAAGACTGCCGACGGGTCCATAAGTGGCTCGTTGAAAGTCATCGAGTCGTTGAAGAGCAAAAAGAAGAACAAGAAGAGCAAAGGTCAACAGGACGGCGCGGAATGGACCTGGAAGGAGCAAGTGGACACGTCAAGTACTCACCTGTGCCTATCGAGCAAAGTCTTTTGAGGCTGGATGCGGATCTGAGCGCCTTAGCTGTGGAGTGTTTCGTGTGTCTCATGAGATACATGGGCGATCAACCGTTGCCTCCAGACACCAGCGAAGTCAAGTGTGTTTACACTATTTTGATGCACTGTCACAAGTACGAACACCTGCGAGACGAGGTCTATTGCCAACTGATGAAGCAGACCACGAACAATAAGAGCCCGAATCCCGATAGCTGTCAGCGGGGTTGGAGGATCTTCAGCATCGTCGCTGCCTATTTCACTTGCAGCGACGGTCTGAGGCCTTACCTCACCAAATATCTCGAAACGGCGGCGTACGACAAACGAAGAGCTTATCACGGGACTGCCACGGTGTGCCTGCAAAACCTCAGGAAGACTGTTAAATATGGCGGGAGGAAGAACGTGCCCAGCGTTGATGAAATTATGGCGATCAGTGTTGGCAGAAACGCGAAGAGACAGATTTACCGACTGCCAGGTGAAACGGAGAGGGTTATCAACACGAAATGTACCACGGTAGTGCAGGACGTTATCGAGGAGATGTGTAATGTAATATCCGTAAGACATCCTCACGAAATGGATGAATTCTCGTTATACTACATCGTCGACGGTGATGCGTTCACCATGCCATTAGCTAGAGACGAATATGTGCTGGATGTTACGACGGAACTCTACAAGAATCATCAAGTCTTCTACTTAATATTCTGCAGATTCGTGTGGTACTACCCTCTTAGATTGGACGCTCCACTGTACATAGAAGTATTGTTCAACCAAATCGCTTCGGACTACTTGGAGGGTCTCCTCTTGGTTCTACCCGGAGAGCATTTACCTCAAGAAGTCGTGTACGACATGGCGCAGATAGCAGCCCTTCTCCACAGAGCAGCAGACATGGCGCACGAACCAACCACCAAGGAAATTAAATATCTACTACCGAAGCCAGTGCTCAGTTTACGGGAGCCACGGCCTCAACAATGGGCAAACATGGTCCAGCAGGCATGGAACAATGTACAGCATACCGCGGTGGCTGCCTGTAAAGCACAGGTTCTTGAAATTTTGTGGAAGTGGCCGTTATTTGGATCTAGCTTCTTCGCCGTGAAAAAAGTGCCTGAAGGAAAGGAAAAGGGTGGCGATCACATACTGGCCCTCAATAGACATGGAGTGCACTTCATTGATCTAATCACTCACGAGACGCTGCACCACTATCCCACTTCTGACACCAATTTTGCTACGTCCCAGCTTATCTGTGACTCTTTCTTGGGATCTTCGTCTTCAATTAAAGAGCTAAAGCTCACCTTAACTGTATTCGCTAACGGGAAAGAGCAATTCGGGATTGCAATGATTGTTTTCAAGGTTTAGCATTTAAATATATAAATAAATATGTATTGTTACAAAATAATGAGTTTATATTACAATATCGGGTTTGGGAAATCAAGTATACAATTATGTAGGTACGTTACCGCTTGTCGGTCTTACAGTTTGGTTGTACCAGCTATCTGTTGTGGTCCCAGGGCTGTGCTGTTGCAAGGATCTGTTTGTCGGCAACTATCACTCGCGACACGGGTCTCTACTAATTAACAACGGACTTTCCTCGATAACGACGCGGCGCGCGTACGATTACTCTGTCCGTGACTACAATAATTTAGTATTTGACGACCAAAGTGCGACGCTGAGTGCGTGTTCGATTGACGATAAAGGTTCGATGTGATCTTAACCGATTATACGTCGGACTTTCGTAGGTAATGACAACGCGTGAAGTTAACCTGTCCGCGACTACAAGATTTCGGTAATCACCACGATGAGAACGTACTGACAGCGGAATAAAAAAAAGAGCGCCGTGGGGCGTGTCCACGGGTTTAAATATTAGCTGATCCTCGCATGGCACGAGCCGCGTTCGAGAACCTTCGCTTCGGCATCCGTTGAAATCGGGAGGGGTCCCAAGTTCAGCGGATGTGCTGGCGTTGAGTGCTGACGCCTATTTCGCTGATTCGCAGATCGCACGATTCGGTTCCCGAGAAACGGTTTCCGAATCGTATGTCAAGCGCATTCCTAAAAGTATCTGATCTTAACTATTCGCAATGCGAGGTCGATGAAAAGGGGCACCGGCAGGGCCGAATGTAACACCCCCTTCGCCAGACACGAAACAGTCTCAAGAGGCTGTTTCGAGTAATAAGGGTGTACCTTTTCATCGAACGCTTATTTCATAACTGACTGATATATATACATATATATATATCCGATATATATATATACATATATATATATACCGAAATCTTGTAGTCGCGGACAGGTTAACTTCACCCTGTATATATATATATATATATATACAGGGTGTCCCAAAAGTCGGGGAGGAGCCGGAAATGGGGGGTAGCTGAGACGATTCTGAACAACAATTTCCTTTGCAAAAATGTCAGATGGGGCTTCGTTAAGGAGATATTAACCGAAAACCCCGACCAATCAGAGCGCACGTAGACCGTTGAAGTGGCCGCGGTAGCGAAGGCTACGCGCTAGGCGGCCGCGTCAATGTCCTTCGATGCACGTCGAGTCACTTGTTCGCGTACAAGCGCTGCCGCCTAGCGCATACCCTTCGCTACCGCGGCCGCTCGAACGGTCTACGCGCGCTCTGATTGGTCGGAGTTTTCGGTTATCTCCTTAACGAAGCCCCATCCGACATTTTTGCACAGGAAATTGTTGTTCAGAATCATCTCAGCTACCCCCCATTTCCGGCTCCCCCCCGACTTTTGGGACACCCTGTATATATATATTTTTTGTAATAAAATTTATATTTGTATAATATAATATAAATATAATAATAAAAATAATATATAATGGCGAAATATTTTTTTAAGATAATATATATAACATAGTAATATAAAATAATAAAGTAAAAGGTAGTACATGGATAAAATAAAAAAAAAATAGAGTAAAATATTAAATATAGTGAAAATATAGTAATATAAAATAATAACGATATTATTCGGGGCTTGGGCGAAGGGGCTGGGTTCTGTGCGACGGTACTTGTATGACGGGCCGCACCGCCAGCTCGACCCATGGTGTCGCAGCGATGGCTGCAATGCATTGCAGGCACTGATCCGGGTTGCCCCTGTTTAGTGCCCGTCTCCGGCACTCCAGACAGCGGGCCGCTGCATGGGCCAGACGGCCTTCTCGCACCAGCCGATGTACGTGTGCTGGTGCGTATTCTCGTGCCTCCACTTCCGAGAAGGTCCAATGGCACCCATCACAGACGATGGTGCCATTGGGCCCCACCCAAGCCTGTCCCTGGATGCACTCCCTCCGCCTGAGGTTGTCCAGGATAGGCGGCGGGAGCAGCCTCTCTGCTGGGGTGGTAAGTCGCGGCATTCGCGTGTCATCGAACACGGGCAAAGTGACTGTTTGATATTAAAGGAGGGAAAAGAAACTTAATTAGTTATGGATTATTACTAGGAGGGCGTTGTTCTTTAATTATGTAGTTTCATTAAGATACATACCATTTCCTGGTTTTCTGTAGAAACTCATTTTTCTAATCTTTTACTTCGGTTCTTGTTGTTCACACAAAAAAAAACTTTGATAATGGCGTGGTATAAACGTGCGATGGTTTATATAGGGTATGTTAGGTATGGATGGAGGTGGTAACGGTGAGTTCTGATTGGATTTTGACATTACGTCTTTACCTGTGCTGTTTAGTAGAGGTGGACGTTCCTTATTTTTTCCGCGAGATCTGCTGTGAGTGCAGGCGGACTTCTTGGAATTGGTGGTATGCAAAACGGTGGCGAGATCGTCGGTTGTATATAGGGTGATGCTAAATTTTCTGTTTTCCTATGTTTTAGTGTTCCCATCTCTATTTGTTCAGTTGGTTTCTTTGCTGTTATGTTGGGTTTTGAACAATGATTCTTATAAAATTTTATCACAACCCATATTATGCCAATTATGATAATTAGTATCCCTATCGAGGATATTCCATAGGTTGAATAGGATGTTAATCTTTGCGTACGGTGATGTGTCGCTAAATTGTTTGCTTGTTGTTCGATTTCTAGTAAGGCAATGGATTTCTCGTTTATTTTATCATTTAATGGTCCTAGCGGTATTTCTTGTTGTTGATAATCGGATATTATTTGTATGTGATGAGGTGTAATCTGTGGTATCAGGTGCGTTATATTTAGGCTTGGTAGTTGTTTAAATGTCGAATTTACTTTAGACGTTGTTTCTTCTGATGCAATCATTCTTGAATTATTTATTTGTGCCTGGCAATTCTTTTTTAGTTTCAAAATTCCTGGACCTTGTATCAGTTCATAGCCTGCGGCGCGGTAATTGCATTTAATTTGCACCGGTGTTTTCTCTTTGACAGAGTATAGCCATGTGTTTGTAGTTTTGAGTTGGTTGATAATTATGCCAGTTGATTTTAATGATCTTATGTTACAGTTTTTCCATTCTATGGTACGTTTTTGAATAAAAAGGTCGGTTTCACAAATTGGTGCTTCTTCTAGGCTGTATAATGGCAATGTAAGCTGACAGATGTATTTGGTGGGATGAATCTTACATCCTTGTATGAAGCTTTCCGTTGGCAAGAGATATTCCTTATGAGAGTCATCGATTGCGAGGTATGGGGTTTGTGGTACAATGAGAATGGCACTGGAAATGTTATGTGAAATTGGTAAAAAGGATGGTAATGGATGTAGCCGATATAGATTGAAGGGTGCTTTATCTAGGAGGGGAATTTCGATTGATATTAGCATTCTTCCATTTGAATATATTGTGCTGATTGTGATTATTCTATAAAATCTTTCTGATCGTAGTTCTGTTAGGGAGAGGGGAAATTCATATGGTGTTGATTGGTTAATACGGGTACTGGCTGTTACTACTTTCCATTTTGCGTGGAAAATCCTAACGGGTAATTCTTCTTCATAGAACAAGCCTGGGTTACTTTTGAGAGGTGTAATTTCATAATCCCCTTCGATCTCATTGGCTGGGCTAAATTCAAAGCATTCCCGTGATTGACAAATTTTCCATTATGCGCTGTTAAATAAATTAAAATATTTTTCGTTTCTGGTAATGTTTCGCGACATGAGAAGGGGTGAGCGGATTCCCACACGAGGCCGGAAATCAGCGGTCAGGTGTCTCGGGAATTTACTGTACTATGCATTTGGTGTCTGTGCTGACGGCGCGAGCGGCATGCGCATCCGACATTGGAGATGTGAAGAACTCGAGCGTTGTATTAATACAGTGTGGTCAAGAGTTATGCATTTTTAGAATTAGGTGGTAATAAATTTTATTATTTATTTTTAGATCTGTTGTTTAAGTTGGCAAGGTTAAAGTTTTAACTTATTAAGCTTTCTATTACCGTATCGGCTATTGTTAACCGATACCAAATACCTTCAAGGCGGTTTTTCCTTGGAATGAGCATGTTTTAGCTTATCGAAGTGTTTCATGAATTTTTGACCATTTTCCTTCATTAGAATAGCATTATTTTGTTCCGTGATATCGCAAATTTTAAATGGTCCTTCATAATGGGAATCGAATTTCCCTATTCGCGGTTCTTTTAGAACGTAGACCAAGTCATTCGGTTTGAAGTTAACTTCGTTACTTCTACGGTCGTAGTATAATTTGGAACGTAATTTGCTGTCATCTATATTTTTCCTTGTTATTGAGCGAATTTCGTCAAATCGCTGTACCAAATTTTGTACATATGATGGGTAAGTTAGAATTTCGTTACGAGACAACGGCGTAAATGGGTCCCTGGCTAACTGACCGAATACTACTTCGTACGGGGTAAAGTTCGTCGCTTCGTGTACCGAAGTGTTGTACGAGTAGGTCGCAAAGGGCAATAGTAAATCCCAGTCTTCGTATCTTTCCAAATAGTATTTTAAATATTCGGTAAGAACGATATGGCTCCTTTCTAGTGAGCCGTTAGTCTGGGGACGGTAACCAGATGTTGTAACGTGGTTTATTCTAAATACGCGAGCTATGCCTTGCATTAAATTATTGATGAAACTTTTTCCGCGGTCGGTCAGAATAGCGCGCGGTGCTCCGAAAATTGCGATGAAATAGCGCGACAAAGCGTCGGCGATGGTAAGCGCACTAATATCCGGTAATGGAATTGCCATACAGAATTTTGATAGTTGACATTGAATAGTTAAAATATGCCGATTTCCACTAGGGGTCATAGGGAGAGGACCAACAGTGTCGAGAGCCACTTTGTCGAACGGTTTGGCTGGTGTATCCGTTATAAGCATTGGTTCACGAGTTTTTATGCGGACGAGCTTTTGTTCTTGACAACTGCGACAGTTTCGTATGAAGTTTTCAATGTCCCGACGCATTCGCGGCCACTCGAAGTGACTTCGTATTCGCTGATATGTTTTTGTTACTCCTTTATGTCCCCCTATTATTAAACTTTCGTGATAATATCGCATGATATCCTCGCATTGATCTTCCCCGGGCACTTTAATTTTCCCTGTGCATACTGTAATTTTTATTGGTATATTCCAGAATATTTCTTCTAAATGTAATTTAAGGATATTCGCGTTGAAACGGTGTAAGGTTTCGCCGTGCGCTGCTATTCGGAACGAGGTAATGCGCTCTTTCTCTATCGTAGTTCGGAGAACGGTTAGCAAGCGTTCTAATTTTGATTCGTTTATCTCGTGGAAGAAGCTTTTTGTTCCGATGACGTTAAGGATTTTCCCTTGTTCGTGAGGAACAATTATTACTTGTCCTTCTATTAGATCTTTCGTTAATAGGCTCGCTTCCTGAAGTAACCCGAGTGCTTTGAAAGTTTTACTTATTTGACTGGTTAATATACAATCGGTTGGTATAAAATGGACATAATTATCTGAAATAGATGTAAGGGTTGATTCCGAAATGGTTACTTCGCATTTTGCTTGTGGTCGTGATCTTGGTCCTTGTTTCGGAGGGTGGCCATGGCTTGAATAGCCAAAAGTTTCTGATGTAGCTAGTGATTTCATTTTATCCATTTTGTCGAATTCGGACGTTAACTCTGCTGAAGACGATTCCTGATGTGTTTCCATTGTATCAGACTTGGAATTCTTTCCATCCATGAGTGCGCTAGTATTTGGCATGATCATCGTTGATTGGGGGACTTTCAATGCTTCCTCAGGTGGAGGCAGCAACCAAGATACGCGTTTCGGTGCTGTAACTAGTTTCTGTGCATCATCCCTGCCTGACCTCATGCTTTCGCCCTGGCTTTCTAGATTTTCCGGCTCCATTTTCTCATCGATACTGTTCAAGAAATCTATCTCTTCCTTAGAGA
>NW_026532024.1:0-3238 GCF_026283585.1 Hylaeus volcanicus | reverse complement strand
AGATACCGATTCCTGCAGCTATCTGACTTCGCGTCAGAGTCGTCTGCATTGTCTAATCTATCCTCGGCCTTTGGCACCATTGATACACAATAAATAATCGTATTGATTCAATTCTCAAATCTATCCCACTCGCTGGGCTCACACGCTCGTCGCTATCGCCCTGGCTCGTAACAGAACTGGTGACAGCGGTGGGATGCACTAATACAGGATTGCTATCCGTTTAGGTTCTGATAAAACAGGCTTATTAAAGTATTGACGATAGGTCGTGTCGCTAACTTTTATTAAATTACACTAGTTACGCTAGTGACAATCTTCGTTTGTTAACTTTTGATTGATATACTAGTTTTTGCTAGTTACAGTCAAACAGTTAGTTATATTTCATTGGAAATATACTAGTTTTTGCTAGCTAATCCACATATTAAATTATATATACTAGTTTTCGCTAGTTAAGATCAAATTTTTAGGAATATACTAGTTTTCACTAAGTTAACCCATATATATATATTAAACGTTGAACAAATATACTAGTTTTCTCTAGTTACGTTAATTAATAATCTTCAAAATGACAAGTTCACAAGCAAATGTGTCTAACAATGACATAATGAACTTGACGGTTTCACTTGCTAATTCTATGTCACTACTGACGCAACGGACGTGTATACAGAACGTTACATCGACGATACCGACTTTCGACCGAGAAAATTTGCCTTTAGCGAATTTTGCGCAAAGCGTTGAAGACGGGTTAACCTTGATTCCTGAGGGTTCGGAAGCCGAGTATCTCAGAATAATTTTAACGAAACTCACTGGTCCAGCGCGTAGATGTACATTAGAACATCAATTTGGAAGTATCAACGCGTTAGTAAAACATTTAAAGAAAAGATTTGCTCCGGGAAAGAGCTTATCGTATTTTCAAGTGGAGATCGCTAATCTACGTATATATGAAGAGGAAAGCCTACGAAAATACGTCGATAGGACTAGCCATCTCGTCTACTGTACGCGCGGAGCGTTTCGGGAAAAATACCGGGACAACGCTGAACAATTCGTCAAGGAAATGGAAAAGGATGTCTTGGAGAATTTCATCGACGGGTTACCGCATCGAATTTCCTGGAGAGTGTCGGCTCAGAACGGGAGCATAAAAACTCTCGAAGAAGCTTACGACGCCGTGCTGCAGATAGATAGGAAGTTGAGGAATCGAAGACAGATCCCTCGTAATGAATCACCAACGCGGTGGTCTCGTAAAGAGCACCACTCGGAAGATGTTCATTATCGCGAGCGACAAGTGTCGTACCCACAGTCTCCATCACCAAGTAGGTACAACAGACACAGCGAGCGGTATCCTCGAACATCTGGTTTTGAAAACGAACGAGAAGGGCAACCACGTGCCGCGGCCTGGACCTTGCGTCAAAGGAGTCCGTCGGTGTCACCTTCCGACCGTTTTCGATCATCTGGCAACAATGAAGGAAAACACTTTTCCATCTTAAAAAATTCCGATAAAAATCGCGGGCAAAATTTACATTGTTGGCTCTGCGGTACAAAAGGGCATGATAGGAAATCATGTAGAAAAGATCCACGTAGTCTAAAATATAAACGAGAATCGCGTGATTCATCCGTTGAATCAAACGGTTCTTTAAACTTCGATCGCGCTCGCCGTACCGACGACACGGTGAGCGAACGCGAACAAGCTCGTCAAAAGACAGTACGTTTCAGGGAAAAACCCTCCTTAAACAAACGCCTGCACCACGAATCAGAACAAAGATCCCAGAACTGGAATCAGGCACGGGAGAATTTTTAATTGATGGTGGAGCCGCTATCAATTTAGTCGTTCTGAACGTCCTAGGAGAAAAGGCAAAAATAATTTCCAGGGAAGAAATTGAAATAACCGGTTTAACTTCAACTCCTATTCACACTTTAGGAACAACAATCCTCCATATTCACGAAACCCCTGCATTTTTCTACGTAGTAAAAGAACTTGCAATAGAAGCTGATGGATTAATCGGAAGTCCATTTCTGATGCAAGAAGAAGTCGAAATTTCCTATTACCATGGAACGATGGTATTAAAAAATAAACCCATTAAACCTATACGTTTTTCAAATCATCAGGATTTACAGTCAACCCTCCTATAACGCGGTACTCTCAGAACGCGGTTTCCATATAACGCGGAGCTGAAAATACGACAGCCCTCCTATAACGCGGTACTCTCAGAACGCAGTTTCCATATAACGCGGAGCTGAAAATGCGACAGCCCTCCTATAACGCGGCACTCCTACAGCGCGGTTTCCGTCAACAGCATCCCATAAGTTCCTTCCGCGTAGCCTAAGAATGTTTGGCCTATGTTTAGTTCGTTAGGGCCTATTTGAATTATAAGGGAACAGATGGCGCCAGTTTCATGTAGGTTCAGGCAGTCGGATCGCGACATAGTAACTAGATATGTTTGTATAAAGATTATCTCCGGCTTATCTGATAGCCGTCTACGACATCGGTTTTAGTCTTCTCAGAGCTCTTTCACAGTGTACACGTTTTGTTGGTTACCACCAAGTCTTTCTAAAAATTTTTCTGCACCGTCCGTTCGTTCAGCTTTTTGCTGCTTAATTTGTGGTTTATAATTGGACAACATTACACAATACTGTAAGTAATATTCTTCATTTGTTCTAATATAATAATAATAAAGTTATTTTTAACCCTAGATTTGCATCATGTCAAACACGAAAGAAACAAGGAAAGGGTTAAAAAGAAAGTTTATATCTCTTGAAGATAAAATCGAAATTCTAAATCGTTTAGAAGGTGGGGAAAATCTATCGTCGGTCGCAAAATCAACCAAGTTGAATGAATCTACAATTCGAACCCTAAAGAAAAATGCAGACAATATAAGGAAAACTGTGGCAGATGGCTGTCCGTTAGGTGCGAAACGTGTCACTCGCACACGAAATTCTAATATGGTTAAAATGGAACGGGCGTTAATGATCTGGTTGGAAGACTGTATAGCAAAAAAGATTCCTATCAGTGGAAATCTTATCAAGCAGAAAGCACTTAAAATCTATGAACATTTAAGGAATATTGGGCATTCTTCTGCAGAGCTAGAAAATCATTCGTTTGTCGCGAGTAAAGGGTGGTTTGAAAAACTAAAAAAAAGGTACTCATTACACAATATTAAGTTTCAAGGAGAACAGGCCTCAGCAGATGCTGAGGCTGCCGAGAATTATAAGCTGGAATTAGCTAGAATTATCAATGAAGGAGGCT
>NW_026532023.1:0-9659 GCF_026283585.1 Hylaeus volcanicus | reverse complement strand
CGATGGTGAATAACACTGCAGTTTAAATAGAAATTATTTCACACTTTCCACTGCATTTTCCCATACTTTTAAGCAATTATATCTAGAGCTAGTGCGTATTCATATACATTAAATAGAAATTATTTCATGCTTTTCACTGCATTTTCCCATACTTTTAAGCAATTTTAACTAGAGCTAGTACGTATTCATATAAATTAACTAGAAATTATTTCATACTTTTCACTGTACCTTTTTTGAAGTAGGTTAAATTTTTTTTCCAAAATATTATTTTATCGTAATGACCAGATTAGTGAAGATGCACATGTTCGGATTGTGGTTGGACAGTTTTTGCAATTCTACAAAAATATGTCCAAAATCGACAATGCTCCTTCCACTAATCTCGGCAGGACGCAAACGATCTGCATCGATGTTCCCATTTTCGTGCAGAACGATACTTTCGTTAGTTTCGTCCATATTGTTTTGCATTCCCGATGTTGAGTATCCTAACTCATTACATGCATTCATCGAAGGCGCAGGAGATGCATCTGTTTCATTTAGCGATTCCAACATGCTCGCGTCGTTTTACAAACATGTATATTCGCACTTTCATCGTTAAGTCTGCTCATTGCATTTTCCTGCCCTTCTTGAAACTGTTCGCACATACCTGTTGGCAATACTTCCTTGCATCTTCGCGCACGGAGTATGCTTTGTTTCAATGACATCGTTTTTTAATGTCCCGTTCTTCGATACTTCGGCATGTTGACACTTTTCACACACAGAAAAAATGAAAACAAATAGAGAGAATAAGATTAAAAGAGGAAAAATAAAATAAACAAGATAGATAAGAAAAAAAAATGAAAAATAAAAATAAAAAAGATAAATAACCTAAAACAAATGGAAAAAATAAAAAACAATTAAAAACACTTCAAATCACTTCACACGCTAATTAAAATTGAAATCTTTGACGCATCCGGACGATGCGACTGATCGATTCAAACTAGCTGAACAGAGCTGAGCCACTCGATGTTGTCTAGTAAAAAAACACAGACTGTGAGAGAGAAAGAAGTCAATAGTAGGGACAAGGCTACTACGAAACGTCAAGACTCAGGTTGTGACAATACGACCTATGCCGTGGGCCCAGCAAAAGACAGCACTTTCGTCAAGTGGACCCATGTGATGCACAGGCGTGGATAACCTTTGAGTTTTCAAAGTTTAGAAATAACGGCTATTGAGGACGAAGACGAACGAAATTCTAAAACGTCCCATACACGATACTATTTGTCGTACGAGCCGTAAGACAAATTGCTTCATTAATTCCCTTCGACCGTTTGAATGAGAGTTGCATTGTCTGTGGCGCGTGAGTGGCTGTAAAGTGATCGTCAGCTTGCGTATTTGCGTTGGGTGTTGCCGCGGCAACTACTCACACACGTATAATTATAATTTAAAAAAAACTGATATTAAGAAAGCTGAAACTTTGTTTGTACGTTTATTATGATCTAAATAAACGGAAAATAGTCGTCAGCTGACTTCATGGTGCGGGGTTGTATGTCAGCTTCCCACCCAAACATGCAAAAAATATGCGCTAAGTAAACTTATATCAAGAAAGCTGAAATTTGGTGAAGTGATAGTCGACTTTAACAGTTTCACGAAAATAATTAGGCCAATCAATAGAGCATTTTTTTGTGACAAAAATAGTAACAGCAAACCGATTATGCAGTTACATAAAATGGCATGCGTAGATTAATAAGTATATGTTTTTCACTCCCAATTCTGTTCCGCTTCCTTGTTATTTACAATGTAACCCTCGGACACCTGGCGGTCGCACGAACGACGGAGCCGGGTCACTATTCAGGCATCGAAATCCAAGTCCATACACGCTACAAAAGAAGGCTTAAAATCAAAATATGCAAACATTATAATCATATTAATAATGCCTCGTAACCAATTGTTTTTGTTAATATTTTGTCCCGAAAACTACTTCTTTTGCAATAAAGTTCAAAACATTTCTGTCACTAACATTTAGAATAGTGGGGAGAGCCGATTGCTACGGATCGAGTTACAATGTAAACACATGGCTCGACACTCTCGATCACAGAGGAATGGGACTTCGAAAAACGACGGAAAAATGATCCAGGCCCGGTGCCGGAGGGAATGCTAAAAATTGTGATTTTTGTCGATTTTTGCCTTTTAAAGAACAAAATCCTTCTATAAAAATTGGATTTAGTAAATTTGCTCAGCTTCGTCCAAAAGAATATGTAATAGTCGGAACCTGTGGAACACATTCTGTGTGTGTATGTGTAATGCATCAAAATGTAAAGTTAATGCTTCATAGTGCCAAACTGCAAAAATTAATTCCTACATCTTGTAATTTTCCATGCACATATAAAGAAATGTTATCAAATATGCGCTGTGATGTTTCAAATGAAGCAATTTCAATCCCATTCGTAAACAATTGCAAGGTATATTTGAAAATCATTCGATTGTACCTATTTTATGCAATAAATGGACAAGTACCGATAGATCTAATTTAGAGCCTATACAATATTCAATACCAGCATTTCTTAATGAATTAGAAAACAAAATGTTGCAATTGTAAGTCCCTGATTTCATAGCAAAAACTCGAAGTAGTTATTTGAAATATTCAAAAGGAAGTTTAAATCTCGATGAGTTTGTTGTCGTCAGAGATTTTGCCGAAAATTATTCATTTATTATGCAAGATACAATACAAAATTATCATTGGTCCAATAAATAGGCTACAATATATACGTTCGTTGCCTATTTTCTGCCAGATAATTGTTTAAAACATGAAAGTTTTGTCATTCTTTCAGATTGTTATGAACATGATAGTATTTCTATTAATTTTCTTTCATTTCATTTCACTTCATGTTGTATCATTGAAATCAGAAAAATCTCACAAATACGTCGGTAAAAATTTAATTAGAGAAAAGTCTAAAATAAAAAAGTTTTATTGATGAATTATTATTTGTATGAGTATCTCGCCGATATCTCGGTTAGAATCATATTATGATGTAACATTCGGCTCACAACCCACTTGAAGGTTCATCTCCTCGCGTAGAAGGGGTCGGAGGGACCTAGTGAACTGACACTGCGAGGCCAAGAAACGGGCACAGCACCGCGAGCCAAACTTTATCGCATCATTGAAAAGTATCTTCGTTAAAAAAACGTCCGATTTACGCGATGTGAGATATCATTTTAATCAGGAGAATACCAAGAATCCAATGGCATCACGTTCACGTTGTTACGGTTCTTCCCTTTCTTGAAAAAGGGTTTGAGAAGGATTATAATCACATCCAGTGAAGGCATGGGAAGCCGGCAATGCTGCGCTCAATTGAGGGCCTAATTTTTAATATAATGTACTAATATTTGTAAACCGTTGATTATTGCCGACATCGACTTCCATGGAAATGGTAATTTGTCGGTGATTGGGTAGAATATAGGTATACAGGTTTGAAGGAGTCAGCTTGGAAGAAAATGGGAACTCTACTGTTTGTAACCTGGCAAGTCAAGGAAAAAGGTTCAGCGGATAAAATAGTAAAAGTGACCATGCTACATCTGGTCGCTAAATGTTGGAAACCTGAACGCTTACAATTTTAGCGACCGCGCATTTATGACGGTAACGATCATAAAACCATTAACTGTCGAATGACGCTGTCGAATATAATTTTACTCTTAATATAAAACTCACAAATCAACACAAGTATAACGGACACGCTGACATGTCGTCAATAACAATTTCGAGTAACAGTTATACGAAAATAATTGTCCGCTGAGCTTTTCGCGGTGGAAAAGTCCTCAGCTGATGGAGTAAAGGATGTCATACGCCCGCATGCATTGCGATGCGCCGTATCTTTCATTTATCAGCTGAGCACTTTTCTACCGCGAATAGCTCAGCGGACAATTTAGGCAATCGGTAGAAAATTAAAACAGCGTTTTTGTGACAAAAATAGAAACAGCAAATCGATTGTACAGTTACATAAAAAGGGATGAGTAGATTCATAGGTATATGTTTTTCACTCCCATCTCTGTTCCGTTTTCTTGCTATTTACAATTTTTTGCTTATAAATTTTAAACTAATGCAGCAATATCAATGCTCCAATGAGAAAATTTTGATTTATTTCTGGATCAGTAAAAGCGCTTTTTTATTCCGAATCCAACAGCATGTATGAGTTTATGATTATCATACAGGAAAATTATGTAATATTGTAAAATTGTCGCTTTAGTAGACTATATTTCGAATTCTTTAGGAATTTTTGTCCCATAAATAATAGAAGTTGCACCCATATGTTATTTAACACACTATGCTTTCTTTTGGCTGAGGATGTGAAAAATAATTTTTATAGAAATTCATAAATCAATTAAATTAGAATTTTTAACTTTCAATTGCGCACCCTACACTAACAGTACGGTCCCTTATTAAAAATTATGTAAAACCGAACGTTGCAAGTATTTGCAAAAAAACTTATAAGTTTCTTAAAATATAACAAATAATGTATCCAAATATATTGAGAACTCAGGATATTTTTTGCCGTTTGTCTGTATGTTTGTTTAAAGATAAAGATTGTATTATGAATACAAATGATTGATACATGATTATTTATAACAATTTCCACGCTGACACACATTTTCTACGATGGAAATCTGCCTCACATTGTGATATATACTAATATTGAATTTTGTCCACTTATTCCGCACTGTGCGACGCGCTTCGATACAGCGTTCCCTTCAATCACTTTTTATTCAGACAATTTCAATTTGTTCATCTTTTTAAAAGTACCACCAGAAAGAGGAAAAATGGGTCTATAAACTGCGGAACGCAGGTAATTTTTATACCTGTTGTTAGATCCATAATTGTAACATTTTGGGACCAGCCAGCAAAGCATATTACAATATAATTGAACAAAAATCACTAAATTGTTACGAGCCAGGGCGATAGCGACGCGCGTGTGAGCCCAGCGAGTGGGATAGATTTGAGAATTGAACCAATACGATTAATTATTGTGTATCAATGGTGCCGAAGGCTGAGGATCGATTAGACAATGCAGACGACTCTGACGTGAAGTCAGATAGATGCAGGAATCGGTATCTCCCAGTAAAGGGTAACCGTAGGTTAGGGTGTTTGGTTGTTGGTTATTGGAGACAAATGCAGACGCCTCGGACGTTAAGTCAGATAGCTGCAGGAATCGGTATCTCCCAGTTAAGGGTAACCGTAGGGTAAGGTTCCAATTGTGAGATTGTTGGAAAAAGTGCAGCGACTCTGGCGCGAAGTCAGATAGCTAGCAGGAATCGGTATCTCCCAGTAAAGGGTAACCGCAGGATATGTTGAATTAGGGAATTCGGGTTGAATACACTGAGCTTAAATCGTATCGTTGATGAATACTACGCGTCGCGGATAAAGCCTCGCAACTTATTAATTTAATTGAATAATAACTCGAGCGGCAAAGTTATTATGTTGTGGGATCGTTACACAGGTTAGGATTGCTTGTTATATCGTGAAGGTTTAGTAATTGACTTAGGAAACTTTGAATTTACACAAAAGAATATATATATTCAGAATAACTATACTAAGTTACAAATGTGCAGTGTTGTGTTGTCGCGGTCGTGTGTAGTAAACGTTGTATTTAATTACCTAATTGTTGCACGGTGTTAACGCACTGGCGATGCGGGGGTCGAGTGTGATTCTAAATGCGAATCTTCGCGGATCTATAAGGTTAACTTGATCGAAAGGGAAACTGAAGCCCGATCTCACTAAAGCACACTCTGCAACGATGGACGTGATGTGACTCTACGTAACTCTATCGTCCTAATCCCCTGAGCAACGAAAATCATGGGTTTATATACCCCTAAATGTTGGTGGGGATCCGTCGGTGATTTCCATATTTGGAAATCTGATGGTTAGGATTTTCGTGGCTCTGAGGTGAGCAGCTGCGTACCCTGGGAAAGGGTAGATAAGAAGTCTTCCCACGCAACGCAAGTCGAAGATGATGTTAAGAGTATGCAGCTGCAGGATGCACTCCAGGGAGACCGAGCTCCAACTTCCAGGAGGGTAGATAAAATAAAATAAATGAACGCGAGCTTCGGAAACAAACAGCGAATTTCTGTATACGTAACAAAAGTATGGGAAAATGCAGTGAAAAGTGTGAAATAATTTCTATTTAAACTGCAGTGTTATTCACCATCGTTTGATGAATTTACGCCAAACATACGTGAAATAGTACGCTTTTTGCGATAAAAAGTTATATAAAGTGGTAAAAAATAAGACAAGGACAAATGTTTTGCTATGGGATCAAATGACAAATGCTCTTCCAGATGCAAGAAGTTTCAATCTGATTGGTCTATCCGTCTCGGAGTAAGAAACAAGACAAAATTTTTCTGTTTTTAAAAAAAAACGGATAAAAAATGACAAATCACAAAATGTTTCTTTTACGCGACCAACTGGAAGAAATATTCGACAAGATGCAAGAGGTTTCACTCCGATTCATCAAGACATCTCGACGTAATCGGCAAGCATACCTTAAAATCACGGTTTTTTGGTAAAAATACGGGTAAAAAATGACAACTCGCAAAAGTCTTGACAGCAGGATCATCGGGGGAACATGCTCTGCAAGATGCAACAGGATTCATTCCGATTGGTCAAGCCATCTCGGCGTAATCGGTGAACAGACATTAAAAAAAAAGAAATAAATAAAAAAATATATATATATACATGTCGAATTGAGTAACCTCCTCCTTTTCGAAGTCGGTTAAAAGTTCCATTATGCGGCGCGAGATATGAGTCTAAAGGACACAATTCAAAACTAAATTGCACGCATTCACAGCATATTTTCCCAAAATGGTTCGAATACAAACAACGCGTACTATTTCCAAGTTCAAGGGCAACAACACATTACGCAAAGAAAATATTGTATTTTTGCAAGTGGACGCTTGTTGACATAAAATACGTGATTGTTAAGCGCAATGATAAATTTTGGAAACATAAAATGTTACCATTGCTAAAGCGATTCTACGAGAACTGTTGCTTCCCGAAATATTAGATAGTAGAACTGACAGAAGCATGCCAATTCGGGAACCGCAGTATATCATTGATGCGCTAGAAGCGGACAAGAACAGAATTGTATTGAATAAACAGTAGCTATGTTGCATGCTTTTAATAAACTTATGCATGTAACATTTCTAAAATGTAAGATTGTTTTCCAAAATATTTATTTTGGTGTGATTTTAGTGGGTATTCCTCTCCTTGTGAGGAGCGAGCCCTTGTTGCATGCTTTTAATAAACTTATGCAAGTAACATTTCTAAAATGTAAGATTGTATTCCAAAATATTTATTTTCGTGTGTTTTTAGTGACTATTCCTTCCCTTTTGAGGGGCGAGCCCTTGTTGCATGCTTTTAATAAACTTATGCATGTAACATTTCTAAATTGTAAGATTGTATTCCAAAATATTTATTTTCGTGTGGTTTTAGTTGGTATTCCTCTCCTTCTGAGGGGCGAGCTCTTGGTGCAAAAGAAAAATGTATGACCGCGGGCACGCGGCTCCACAGAGACGACAGCAGCGCTGCAGTGGACAGTGCGAAAGCGAAGCAGCCATATTGTCATACAAATTTTTTGCCAGCTATCTAGTAGTTCTCCTACTGTCCGTTGGTGGCACCAGCTTACGATATAGTAGTTCACCTCCTCTCCGGTAGTGGCGCTAGTTTACCTCCTGCGCACCCTTAACAATCTAAATTAGAGTGAACAAAAATTTCAAAACTCCGTTAGGCGTTATCAGGCACAGCCCGAAATCTCCTACTTCTACCATGATCACAAGAGCTACTTGATCCACCCTTGATCCTACGGCAGTTAGAGGCGAAACAAGGCATGGATAACCAAAACCCCTAGCACGCATGTCTACTTTAACATACATCTTATGGGGAGGCTTACATTGGTAACGCATTATTGTACATTATTCAACATTATCAGTAGTACTATCAAGTCTTATACACGCTAACTTAAGTTTATAAATATGAACAATTTTGAATTTATTTGGTGATAAAGCAATTTCAACATTTAAATCGTTTAATTTTCGAATTATTTTATAAGGGCCAGTCCAATATGAATTAAATTTCGATGTTTTAGGTTCCCTTAGCAGGTATACATCATTATTTAAATTAAATTTGTGAGAGTTTACATTTTTGTCATAATGTATTTTACTTTTTTCTTTAGCTCTTTCAAGGTTTTTTGCTGCCATTGCCTGAGTAGTAGTGACCCTTGTGAGAAGCTGATCTAAATACTGGATACAGGTTCGCGGAACTTCCTGCTTCGCAAACTCGGAAGGAATTACGGCCTTTACACCAAAAACCAATTCATGTGGAGTAAAACCTGTGGACTCATGTACAGAGGTATTGTATGAAAATATACCAAATCTCATCCAATCGTCCCAATCTGATTTTGTACAGTAATGTTTAAGATAGTCTATGAATACGCGATAAGCTCTTTCCAAAGATCCTAATGACTGAGGGTGAAATTCAGTAGAGGTAATTCTTTGAATTTTAAAAATCTTACAGAAGTTTTTCATAATTCCACTAATGAAATTACTTCCCTGATCTGTATGAGTAGCCCTAGGACAACCGAATCTACTGATAAACCGTTCGGACAAAGCGGCAGCGACAGACACTGAATCGATATTAGGTAAGGGAATAGCATCAGAATACTTAGTTAAATTATCCTGAAGCATCAGTAAGTAACGATTGCCTCTTGAAGTTAAAGGTTATGGACCCACAATGTCCATCTGCACTTTTTCGAACGCGACCTTGGGAGTGTCAGTAATTCGCATGGGTTGTCTAGTCTTTCCAGAACGAATTTTATTCCTTTGGCATATTAAGCAGATACGTACAAATTCTTTAATTTCCTATACCAGGGCAATAAAAATGTTCTCGGATGCTGCTATAAAGTTTAGTTATGCTTTTATGACCTCCTATTACAGACTCGTGAAACTCCTCAATAATTTCAAATCTTCTTGAATGAGACGGAGTTTCAATTTCACCAGTGCAAACTGTAATTATGTATTTAAAGTCATTAAAAACTTGATTTATCGTATCCATAATAAAATTCCATTCGATGGGTTCAAGATTATTGTCATTCTTTGATATGCTAAAGGTTTTCAAATTTGAGGAATCTAATAGGTGCTTCAAGGATTTAATGGAGGAAACAATGTGAACAGGGTTTGGTTTATCCTGAGAAACAGCTTTAAAGAACAAATGGTAAATACGAATTTTATCAGCAGGGAAGGTCATGGCATCACCAACATTCAAAGAATACTGTTTGAGTTGATCAATGGAAAACCCTCTTCGTGCAAACAAATCCTGTCCAGTCTGTGAAATGTTATTGCAATCAAGTGGTAAAAAATGGACAAGGTTATTTCTACGCATAAAAAGGTAATCTTTACTATTAAAAATTACAGGTAATGGAGTGAGATCAGTTGTATCAGTTGTTTGTCTGTTGGAGTCTAATATCAAAATTTTGTCTTTTTCAGAGTCGTTAACGGTTTTTTCACTTGGGATTCCCCGTGCGGTCTTGGTCGCGAAAAAACTGGATATGTGCTGAGCAATCACTAGGCTCCCCGGGGATCTCTGCCGTGAGCTATGTGAACTTGATACCCGACTTTTCAAAAATTAATTTTTTTTT
>NW_026532022.1:0-1804 GCF_026283585.1 Hylaeus volcanicus | reverse complement strand
TCTTGAAACTTTATAAATAATAAAAGTATGGTTTCTTTTTTTCTTATAGAATAAATTTGTTTACAAACACTTTTTCCAAAATCGGGCCTTACAGTGGCATGCGCCAAGGTATAAGGAATATTTTGAAACCAGAATTATTAGAAAATATTGCTTCTTTGCTTCAAAATCCTTGACAAGAGTCATGCTAGCCTAATCGTCCTGTCCTCGTCTCTCCTGCAATTGTTGTATCGCCCTCTCTGTCCTTGTCCCGGAGTTTCCTACTTTTTCCGCAAGTGTCGCTGAAGTCAACTCGTAGTTTGGCTCTGGGTCCTGCGCACCCTTAAGTCAGTGTTGTAAGATGCGAAGATTTCCGACTGCAGCGCCGTCTGCGGTACAGTGAGGAAGTGTTGATAGTTTTCATTCGGTCCGTACTCTATTCAGTGATGCTAAAGATAATGGCCGGAGTATCGAGAATTTCCCCCACCATACACATACACAACTCCACGATCCGCGCGTACGTGAGCGCAGCGCTTCGGATGACTTCGGACAATTTTTCGAGAGTTGAGAGGGACGGTGAATATGAGCCTTTCTCTCTCGCTCTTGAAACGTTGAGATTCCAGTAGCCGGCGCCGGCAAGGTTGCCGTCGGGGATCTTTCCTCTTACTTACTCATGCTGTATGTACCTATCACGGACTCCTTCATTGTTACAGGCCTAGGACGGTATACGGCAAACGGCAACCCCAGTCGCTGACAAGCGACACGAGCCATCTCGTAAGTAATGCGATTTTGACTCACCAGACATTTTCACTTTTCGACTGATATTCTTCTAACGAAAAAAAAAATTTTTCGAAATTTTTTTTCGGGAATTCACATTTTAGGATCTCCTGATCGCACTGAGACTATTAAAAAAATAGATTTTTTCGAAATCTCGAATGTTTGTTAACACAATTGCGTTTAAATGGCTGAATAGATTTTAATGAAACTTCATATTTAGATTTCATATTTTCGTCTCAAAATCTGGTTAATTTTTTAACCCAATCGGTTCATGAATAATAATAGTTACCTCTTATAGTTCTATCATTTTTCGTATTATTTAGTATAAATATTCGTTATTCGTAAAAATTAAAAGATTCACTAAATGAATCTCACAGGGAATTAAATACTACGTAAAAAAGTTAAATGAATTTTTTCCCTGTTTTCGCTCATAAAGGATTTTCGTTCGTGATACACGTAGGATTTTTCAATATCCGAATTGCAATAAACCGTTCACATTTTCGATAGACGCTTTAACTTACATTATGGGCACCAATACTTACTTGACAACTACAACTTGACAATTACAACTGTTACAGCGAACAATTTATTAAAATTGAATAAAATTTATTTTCTTATAATTTTCGTATAAAATAATTGACATAATTAACAATTAATTCAAATCTGTGTTGTTTTTTGCTTCCTTTCTATATTTATTAAACATCTATAGAAGACAAAAGAATCAATAAATATGTACATATAAAGGCGTGTTAAAAGTTATTAAATTTCATTATATCTGTTCGTGTTAGTTTATTTATTATTGTATATTTTGCCTATTATACGTACAGTATGTATACTTTTAAATTATTTTGTAATGTCATTTGTATAAATTATGTTCAGTTATGAGATAATCAGTTTGACAATAATTTTTTCGATGTATTATATATGTATGTATCTATTGGGTGTTCCGCCTTAGTGATACAGCGCTCTAACTCCAAAACTATCGGCCGAATGCAAAATTTCTAATATGGAAATTGCATGGTAAAGTGGGGCTCATATTTCAGCGAGAAGG
>NW_026532021.1:0-1091 GCF_026283585.1 Hylaeus volcanicus | reverse complement strand
GACAGGGCCGTGGTTTCCAGCCCAGAGGAAGAGGCTGCCAGGGCGAAAAAGAAGCCGGCCGTGGACCCAGAAAAATGGTCCACGGTGGTGGGGAGAAAGAAGAGGGCGGACATACCGTCTGATCCTCCACTCCCACGTCCAAAGCCGCGGAGAGGCGAGAAGGGGCAGATATCTGCCAAACCTCCGTCAACGTCGACGGCACCGAAGAACTCTGCTCCTCCAGAGGAGCAGCGTGCCGTCGACGAAAGGCGAAAGAAGAAGAGGAGGAGAAGGCGCCGTCGCCCTAAAACTAGGCGGACGGCTGTCCTTCTAAAGCCGGCCGAGGGCGCGACGTACGCGTCCATTGTGGGCGCGATACGTCGCCAGGTCCGGCCGGAGGAAGCGGACACGGAGGTCCGCCAAATAAGGAGGACGCGGGAAGGGGCCGTCCTTCTGGAGTTTAGGCGATGTGGGGACAGCGCCAGGTTCCAGTCCGCGCTCCGGACGGCGGTGGGGGACACCGCGGCAGTACGGGGCCTGAAACCCCGCGCGACGATCGAAATCCTCGATCTTGATTGCGTCACGACCTCAGGAGAGGTCATGGACGCGGTCGCGCGGGTGACAGGGGAGTCGCCGGAGGAAATCCGCGTCTCCGTTCTCGCGCCGACCCGTTCTGGCCGCCGCCAAACTCAAGATCGGCTGGGTGAATTGCCGCATCCGGCGCTGGACGGAGGTTCAGTGTTGCTTCCGGTGCCTGGGCTACGGACACACTCGTAGAGAGTGTAAAGGCCCGGACCGGAGCAACGCTTGCCGCAGGAGTGGCAAGGATGGCCACAAGGCGGCGGCGTGCGAGGCCACCCCCCACTGCCATTTGTGTGCGGGGATAAGGGACGCGACGACGGACGACTACGCGGGCTCGGGGAAGTGCCGGATCTTCCGGGAGATCCTCGCCGCAAAGAAGGGTAAGCCCTCTTCGCGGCCACGGTAAGCATCCTCCAGGGAAACCTGAACCGGTGTCGACTTGCCGATGACTTGCTAACGCAGCTCGCTATGGAGAAGCGAGCTGCGGTCGTCATCGCAAGCGAGCAGTACCGCGATCGGGACTGCTCCAC
>NW_026532020.1:0-1114 GCF_026283585.1 Hylaeus volcanicus | reverse complement strand
AGTCTTCGTCCGACCTTCGTCGTGTATACATCGTAGCGAGCGAGCTCCGGTGGAAGTAAACACGTCGAGTAGCGAAGGCAACTACGCAGCGCCCAACGGTTCCCGGGGCCCTGTGGTGGACTTTTCCACATCTGGGGGGGAACCAAATGTTGACGACCATGGCGATTCTACTGGACATCGAGTGGACAATGGAAGGGATTTTCTAACGGACACCAGGAGCAATGTCACAATAAGTATACCGTTAGAAAATATAACGTATTGTCCCGTGTGCTCATTGAATAGTGGAAACGTGGGTTTCCTCGTTCTGCGTGATTTAGTTAAACACTTAAAAGAACAACACGCGGAAACTCCCGTTTCCTGGCAATGTCGTGTTTGTGGAAAGATATTCCCGGGTTCTCACAATTGTATCTGTCATATCCCAAAATGCAAGGGTAGACAAGTTGTAGTTCAAAATGCATTTTGTTGTGAAATTTGTTCGGATTCTTTCACCTCCGCGAGGGGTTTGTCGATGCACGAACGACATCGACACCCTGCAGTTAGAAATAATAAAAGAGCCAACGACTGCGAGCGTCCCCGAAATAATTCGGGCCGTCGCAATCGTGTTTGGACTAACGCAGAGATAGATTTGTTAATTGAATTGAATGCGCTATATGAGGGTGAAAGATATCCGAACGTCCAAATACATAGACACATTTCCACAAAGACGACAAAACAAATTAGTGATAAAAGAAGAGAATTAAGAGCAGCTGGGCGTTTGAGTGTGAATGCACCAGTTTCTACACATAATAGTAGAGAAATAATTGACGACGTAGAAAATACAAATACTGATGGGCAGGTTGACCCAGACGACATTCGCACTCAAACGCCCAACATTCCGACTACTAACGGAATTACGGGACAATGCGTCGGGATCTCGGGATCGGTCGGTACTCACGCGATTAGCCGCGACGACGCGTTACATGATTTGTCGCGAGCGTCGCGTGAGATTAACGACATTCGCGACGCGATCGACGAAGAATGGTACAACTCGGTTAAATCAATGGCTTCGTCGATCGCACTTCCAAATGATCATCAGTTTTCAGACTTGATAAATGAACTCGACGCAATTTTAAGC